>NW_009593161.1:1203-10460 GCF_000690535.1 Cariama cristata | reverse complement strand
GTTCCTGGGGGACCCACTTGCGCCTGCAGTCTGGTGCACTGGGACCATGAACAGAAGGAGCTTTGGGACTGCAGGATGTCACCTGGAGCTGGCAACCGGCACGTTTGGGGTCGGGGGGTGTGTGTGTGTGTGTGTGTGTGTGTGTGTGTGTGTCGGTGCGACCTGCAGGCACACGTCTCTATGATGTGCAACTGTGGTTGCACTGTGCAAGATGGGCTGGCTGCTTGTGGCAAGGAGAAGCGAGGAAGCATTTAGGACTTTTCTCTTGTCCCAGAATATATTTCCCCATACCTTCTCTAGGACGTGATCTCTTAAGAGCTCCAGAGATGCCCCAGGTCACCAACAGCCAGTGGAGGCGGTAAATCCTAAAGCTCAGTGCCCCCAACACCTTCCAGTTCAAGGCCTTGCTGCAAGATGCAGTTTCAGACCCAGCAGCATCCCCGACCTGAAGCTTGAGGAACTTTGTCAAACGGACCAAACAGCCCCAAGGCACCAACCGAATTCAAACAACTCACACTGACAAAGGGGGTCATCACCCGCTTTGGGCAAACCACCCCCTGCCAGCACCGGCCCTCAAGACTCCCCACACACTTTGGGCAGTTCCTGCTTCTTCAGGGCTGCCCAGGCATCCGATGGCAATTCGGTGGTCAGTCGTCGTAGGGATCAAAGGAGAAGGGTGCAGGGAGAGCAGACTGCAGGCACAGGAGCCCTTAGTCCAAACGCATCCTCCGAATTGACCTTAAGCCATCAGATCTGGACTTCTGCATCTCCTAAGTGAGGAGACCAGGAGGGTCCTTGTAGGACTATATCTGCCAGGCTTCAGGCCCGGGGAAGTCCATCGCACTCTCAGTAAACCACCCCGCATGAGTCTACCATTCAGTCAAAAACCCTGCTGTTGATGGGCTGAAAACAGAATTAAATTGTGAGAGCGGTAACAGTGCAAATACCCACGCTGTGGGGCTGATGCAAAACTCCTTGTTGTGACCACCGAGCTACTGAGGTGTCTGCACCAGCACGGGTTTGGGTCAAAAGCTTCGGAGCTGTGAAAGGTGCTGGAGCTGAGGGGGACAGACAGGACGGCGGGGGTCCCCGCACCCCCTGCCCCAGCACCGCACGCCTCCTCCAGCAGACCGGGGCTGCAACAGGGATGGATGTGGAGCGAGGGCTCGCAGTGAGTCTTATCTCTAATTATTGTTGGGATTGTTATCGTGATTAGTGTTAGTGGGGCCTGGCTGCCAGAGGCAGTTACCGGGGTGTTATATATCTGTCAGCACAGTTCTTTTTATGACTTGTAATTACAGCATGAAATAGCTTTTTTTTTTTTTTTGGCATTAGGAAAAGCTGTTATGGTGTGGGGATAAGACTGCTGCTTTACTTAGTTTTCTCATAAAGAACACTGTCAGTGGCAATCGATGGCTCCTGGGGCACGAGGGCCACGGCGGGGCCAAGGGAGCCATCTGTCAGCTGGGCCCCCACCTCCCATCGCAGCCCACCCAAGGCTTTGGTGGGTGCGCAGCTCCCCTGGGGAGGTGGCCCCATGCAGGCCAGGGCTCCACCTCCGTACCATCGGTGACGATGCCTTTCCTAAACTTCCATGAGAGGTCCTCTGCGGATGGGGGCTCGCACAGGGAGCAGCCTGCTCCGTCTGCCCCCCAGCCCTCCTACTGCCAGAGGTGAGGCGCAGATGTTCTCCATCTGCCTTGTCCATCGCCCCAGTATCTCACAAGCCTTGACCTGGTTGTCCATCCGCCTTCTCTCCAACTGACAGAGCCCTGGCCTCCTCCCCTGGATCTTCACCACCTCCCTGGGGAGATGGGTGTCCAGAACTGTGCACAGCTCTCCAGGTACACAGGCCAAGTGACATCCTCCCTCTTGCTCCCAGCACCCTCTCGGGTCACATCAGAGCCTGACCCAGTTTGTTTCTGGCTGCTGCTGAACACTGATTTTAGAGATATCAGAGATGGCTCCAGGGTTCTTCCTGATCTGTAACCACCAGCTCTGGGTTCAGCATCGTATAGACCTGACTTCGATTGTTTTTCTCTGGGTACTTTTAGGGATGCCAGCCCGGGCATCTGATCTAATACGGCCCACACAGTGATTTCAGCTTGATTCGCCTCCTCTGATCGATCTGCTATGGAAAACCGCGAGTGTCCCCAGCACCTTCAACAGCAAAGACCAACACAAAGAAATCGCTGACCTTCTCTGCTGTGGCCTCAGCATCCCCAAGCACCTGTTACTCCTTAGCCATCAAGCCGGTCCTACCAATTTCAACACCTCTTGCTTTTGGTGTATTTCCTCTCTTTAGTGCTCTTTCTTTCATTTTTTCGACAACTTGTCTCATTTTTACAGTTTCCTTTCCTAAAATTGAGTATATGTACATGGGATTTCTTTGGCCTGCACTCTCCCTCTGCAGCGTTAAACCTAATTGTCCTGGGGTCCCTGTCACAGAGCGCTTCACCCACTGACACATCTTGAACCCGGTCCTGTGCGGCACTCCACGCTACGTCCAGAGCAGCGGCTTTTCTTAGGGGGTTTTAGACAGTTTTGTTCAGGGATCATCATTTGTGTCCAAGAATGTTATGTCTGCATCTATCTCCACCTGTCTATCCTGACAAGATAGCAGTCTGATCTGCACAGGGTAGCTGAAGCCTCCTGCTGTCATTTTCCACTTGAAATTTGCAGTTTCTCTAATCCTAGTTAACTTTTCCACATCAGCCCTATCATTATTACAGTCTGGGATTTTCCCCTGAAGGCAGCCTGATTTGCCTTGCTTATTTATTGTGATGGCATGTCTCCCTCCAGGCTTTCCAGAAGCACTCTGAGCTCTGCATCCACCCCTCCATCAGATCAGTCTGGACCAAGTGCCCTTTGTCCTGCCTTCCCATGACCTCCAGTTTAAATCGCCCCCTTCCCAGGCCCTCTCCGGTGCCAGCTACACTTTCCTGTCTCTCCTACCAAAAGACTCCCCAGAATCCAAGTTGCTAAATCCCTTCTCCCTGCTCTGGCTTCTCTCAGGCATGGGCTATATTTCAGGGAATGCCACTGGCTTCGCCACCTGCTTCTCATTCTTGGAAAACCTCCAGGACCCCTCAAAGTCTGCAGCTCTGCCCTGAGCCCAGCATGAGAGGGAAGACAGAGGAGAACAGTTGGCCCAGAGAGCCCAGCCTGAATCGTTCCTTGCCTGCTCTGCACCCTGTCTGTCCAGCTGTGGTCCAGTCAGGGCATCCCCTGCCACAGTGTCCCAGAGCCTGGGGCAAGGAGCAGCGTAGAAGTGTCATTTTAAGGTCTCTCACCTGGGAACAGCTCCCAGAGCCACATGCAGGCACTTTTTTTCTGATCTGCAGCTAGCTCAGTATCCCTGCCCTGCCAGCATCCTTGTCACCCGGCCCTCACGCCAGAGCCCCCGGCATCCTGTGGTACCGAATTGCATAGGGGATGCTTTGCAAAGCATCTCTGCGGTCCATTAGAGGCACAGATGTACATCAGACTCCCTCTAGTTGCTCTTGCTGTGCCCAGGTCACGCTGCCCTTTGAGAGGACGACCTGTGGAGCTGCTCAGAGGCAGTGCATCCCTCCCTCACGGAGCTGGAGAGCCCAGGCGCTGGGTGGAGCTGAGGGCTCTGCCTAGCTTTGGGGAAGTCCGACCTGAGCCCGGGCACTGCTAACTACAGCGCAGCCTCTGCATGCTCCAGTGGATCCATTGCTGTCTAGCGCGTTTGGTTTGTAAAGAGGTGTCTCTTCTTTATTCATGTTACCAGCCTAATTTGGCCCGCTGTTCCCTGGCAATCGTGGGCGCATCACGCTGGAGCTGCTGCTGGAGAGCCACGTTAAAAAATGCAAGCTCTAGAGTGAAGCGGGGCAGAAAGGTGAGCTGGCTCGATGCAATTACTGCTGACAGCTCCTCTGAGCGCGGGCATGAGAGAATCGACAAAGACTTTGAAGTCTTGGACAATTTGTGATGGAAAAATCCCATGCTCTGAAGCTTCCAGGTGTGTTTAGCTTTAGGTATTATAGTGCTGGGCTTGTGGGCTCAGAAACTCACGTCCACTCTGAACAGCCAGTCCAAAGGTCTCCTTTCTCCAAAGGGAAGGAAGAGTTACCTCCCATTAATCTGTCCAGATGTAGTCAAACTAGATTCAGAAAAGGTCTTGGTTCCCCTGGCAGGGCTTGAGGCAGAGAGCTGCTCTCTCGTGCCTCCCCGAAAGTGGTTCAGAGAAACAGCATTTAACAACCAGCGAGGATTAAAGTACCTTCGGGGGAACACCCCCATCATAAGTTAAAAGCCGCTGATGGAGGACGGTTAAAGCCCAGATTTCCCTCCTGCTGCTGATCACTGGGTAAGCGAGCACTGAGGACGGTGTTTGCAGTATGAGCAATGTTTGCGTTGCCTGGATGGCTGCATCTTCGCCAGCCAAAGGCTGGGAACACGGGTGCCTGGTGCCTGGTGCCTGGCCCCATCCTCTGCCCCAAACTGGCCTGTAACCCAGGCCATGCGCCCAGCACTCCAGGTCCCTCCTAGAGCCATCTCTGTGCCTTTCAGTTTCCCTCTCCCTGAAAAGGCTTTGTCCTTGTTATTTCTCATCCAGCCAAAGTCCAGAAATCTTGTGGGAGAGCCCTGGTTTTGTGAAATTTCTGGTTTAAAGGGACTCGCATGGATTCTTGCCTTCTGTTGGGCATTGGAGAGACCAAGTCTGGGCGGTGGGTCCAGTTTGGGTCTCCTCAGTCCCACAAAGTCTAGTTATCCTCCCCAGTCCTTGCCCATGTGAGAGAGTCACCCTGCCCCGTAGACGGGCCCCAGTGTGCCCACAGCTGGTGGTGCCCCCAGCAGCTCTCCAGAAAGGGCATGGCCCTGGCTCCCTCCGGTATTTGCTCTCTGCAGAGCTCAGTCACAGGAGAGTCATCAAGAACTATAAAATTAACCTAGCTGCCCTATGTTTTAAAGTTGGAAGTGGGCAGCTGGCTGTTCCTGGAGAAATGAGCAACCTCCTGCAGCGAGAGATAGCATTGACTGTCCCCTAATCCCTCCTTGGACAGGGATTTATCATCCACAAGTACTGGGCACGCCTCTGCCTGGTGACGAAGCCTGCATGGAGAGCAGAGAGAAGCGCAGTGAAGGTGGGAGCCGGTAACTCAGAGCTGTCCCTGAGCTGGCGTGTTTGTGCCTGCAGCCAGCCCTGGCGCTGCTGCTGGCTGGCCTAGGTGGCACGGGGCTGCAGCCTCGCTGGCCCAGCCCTGTACTGGCTTATTACTCCTGTTGTGGTCTTGTGGCCAAGCATGTGGTGAGGGCATGGAGAGCAGATGTGCTGATGTCTTCCCAGGACTGACGGAAATCTGTATCTTGGCACAAGTCTGAGTTTCACATCCACTGCTGCAGTTAAGGGAGAGAGATGCTAAGAGCTGGTGCTTTTGCCTCAGCACTTTCCAGAGCCAAGCTCTACTGCGAGCCCAGACCCAGAGCATGGCCTGTTTGGTGCATGGGTTTTAAAAGCCTCAAAGCAGCTACGGGCAGGGATCCATCCCGCTGTGTGCAGGGCACAGCCCTGTCCCCATGTGTACTCACCAAAATGACCCATCGCCTGACAGTGACTTACCCCCACCCAGGCAGTTCCCCGCATGTGTGCTCCTTCTCTCTGGCATTACAAGGGGTGGCTGGGGCCCCGAAGGCACTCCCTGCCTGCCGACCATGCCTGGGCTGGTAAAACGTTGCTGTCACCTCTGGAGAAATTGCAGGCTGCATCTCTGATGTCCCACAACAGGCTGGCGTTAGCATCCCCAGTGATGTGTGCTGCCAGAGCACCTCATCGGAGCAACCGGACGGGGCTTTGTGCAAAAACTGCACACAGGCAAGCCCTTTCCTAAACACTCTCACAAGCCATGTGGCCGTGGGTGACACGCAGCACGTGTGACATGGACATGCTCAAAATGCGTAGATCCAACAGACATGGCCATCTGAAAATCCGGTACCCGCAGCTCCCCAACAGAAATGGTCCCACACATATACATGAGCCTTCGGCCAGAGGTTCCTCCTGTGTTCACATATCAAGACCTACCCACAGTCCCATGAGCTTATATATAGCAATGTGTGGACCCAGAAAACATGGACCGTGGGAAGGCATAGCCTCTCTGAGGGCCAAGACAGTGACAGCCAAATTTGCCCTACCTCCTGCTCTGCCGCTCTGCTGTGAGGGAGGCCGCAGCAGCGTGGGCTGCCGTGGAGGCTGAGTGAGCATCCCTCAGGGCAGAAGTCCAAGCCCCTTGCTCATTATTAGCCGACTGCACAAGAACCACAGTGTTGCTTGAGTTTATAAATTTGCAAAGCACCAATTATATACTGCAGCTGAGCTCCAGGAAATGACCTTGTCAATATACCATCAAAATGAATGAAAACTATCGGCAAGATCTGAACAGTATTAACAAGGACAGGCCCTTTTATAGAGATTGGGAAGTGTGAATTATTAATTTTAAGTCTGTCCTACTTTCTTTGCATGAGATGGGGAGATTTACTCAGCCGGTGGGAGAATTCGTTGTCTCCGAGTATCACTGGTTTTACGGCTCAAAGTGATTCAAGAGGTAGCAGCGCGGGCTGCAGGTTATCCTCGGCGTGGGGCAGTTGGGTCCCATTGCTTGGGCCTGGCAGCACGATTGCCTGAAGGGTCTCGTCCCTCCCGCCTCACCTCTGCCTGGCCCCTGCAGATGTCCAGTAGCCCAGGGCTATATGGGGCCAGGCCCTGCAGCGCCCGTACGGGGATCCCAGAGAACGAGCTTTGCCGCAGACACTTGTTAGGTGAGACCAGCTCTGCTTGGTGGGCTCTGCAGAGGACACAGCAGTGTGGTCCACACCGGCGGGGATCCCTGTTCTTGTGCATCCCAGCTCACCCAGGAGGACGGCGAGTGATGGGAACCTGCCCAGAGCATGAGCCTAGGGGGCTGGAGCGGGGAGCACGCACCTCTCTGGGTCCAACAGCACTGCAGAAGGGCAGTACGAGGAAGGCTGCCTCAGGCACTCATTTATGAGCCATCAGCTATCAGTTACCTGGCCTCTCAGATATGTTTATCACGTTTGAAGTCATTCTCGGGGGGCGGGGAGGGGGCTTGACTGCAGGCACTCCTATGGCTGTGTGGCTTTCCCCTCTCCAGTCCCTGTTTGAACGGGATTAGTTTAAAACATCAAAAGCGCTTGCTTTAAGTTAGCGTTTGATGTTCCCTCAGGCTAGCTTTATTTGAGCTTACAAAGGAGGAAACACGCGTACAGCATGAGCCCCTCGCAGTCCGCGCCCTCCTGCCTCGCGGTCCTGCTGGAAAGCACGTTCGCTCCGCAGCATCGCTTTTGGCTACCTCTGTTCCAGGATCGACAGAGCGATGCGATGGCTGCGGTGAATCTCACGGCTTCTCGGCAGGCTGCTAGCCCTGCCGTGGCAAAGGGCTTGACCACGCGGCCAGCCCATGGCTCTGGCAGGCTTGCAGCTCCTGCGGGTTTCCTGCAGACCCCACCGTGGTCGTTCTTGCCGTCCCTCAACCCCTGTCCCCCTCCCAGGGCCTCTGGGGAAGGTCGCGAAGGGATTGTTGTCAAACAGACTTCTGGATTAGGCTTCAATTTCTCTGTTGCTTTTGCCAATACGCAGTAGGCAGTGCCAGTGTCGAATGCATTTCTTGGATTCTTTTAAATATGTTGTTCCTCTGCGCTACACAGATCTTAACAGTAATCCTCCTTTCTGAAAAATGCGTTTAATATTTCTGAACCCGCCGTTCCCCGAGTATTTGGCCTCTGGGATCCCTTTCCCTCTTGATGCCATGTCACGCACATCATTTCTAGAGAACAACAGGCTTTGAGAAGGAAATAAATTACATCCTTACAGTTCCTCAAATAACAGGAGTTGCTCCATAAATGATAGGATTATATCTACTCCTTCGAGGTTTAACACCAAACTGAAATGCTGTCACCAAGGGACAGGCATAAAGGGGAAAAGGCATTTACCCACCGAGCAAATGCCCAGCTTTGGTTTTGACGTAACAGTTCACAGGGTGGGTGAGGTTGGAAGGGACCTCAGGTCACCTCCTCCGGCCCCCCAGCCAGTTGCTCAGGGCCGTGTCTGGATGGGTTGTTTGCATTTCTTGTCAAATTGGGAAGTTTGGCTCAGACATAGCTCACCTCTTTCCATAGAACAGCTTTCTGAGAGGGCTTAATTTCCAGTCTCTGGACCCTGCTACCCCTGTAGCCCCCAGCCAGCCCCCATCGCCCCCGTCCCGCTGCCTCTCCCCAGCTCCGGCTCTCCATCAGACCTGTGCGAGCATCCTGCTGTGCTAACCTGCCAGCACGGCACCGCTTTGCTCCGCCGGGCGGTGCTTTCGGCAGGATTTCTGTGCTGGAAGGGCTCAGGAAAGGCCCCGCGAGCCCAGGGACAGGGCGAGGGCAGGGGCACGGCTGCCGGCAGCTCCTTCCACTCAGCCCCGCGCAGCTGCACCAGGTCTGAGCCTTGTAATGCCCTCGATGCTGCAAGGCTCGACTGCTAAAAGGTACGATGCTGCCTTCCCCCTAATCCCATGGAAATGCTTGCGCGACCTTGTAAGGAACCAGTGCCAGGAGATGCTGGCATTAAAACTTTCCTGTCTGCATTGCCCGGTTAGATTTAACCCAAATCCTCCCGAGTCTGGTTTGCGACACAGCCGCACATCCATTTCACAACGGTGGCGGGACAGGGGGAGCTGGGGAAGGGACAATGTGGGAGATCATTTTTGTGTCAGTGATGATGCCTTGAGAGGAAACCTCTGGCCTGAACCAAGGTCTTGGAGTTTGCTTCAGCATCTGAGCTTCACCCCAGGGAAGCTGGGAGGAAGGGCAGGCTTTTGCAGCTTCTCCCACATTTGCAGGCTCTGGGTTCATAAATAAATCAGCGTAGCTTTTTTCCCTAGACCAGATCCCTTCTGCACTCGGGTTTGCTGCATGTTCCCTCCGGGAGCGGGAGGGCAAACGGCATTGCGCCCGTGGGCGACCAGCTCTCCTGCGTGCGGAGGGCAGCAGAGCCCTTGGGGCAGGGCAGTGACCGGAGGACGTGCCCGAGATGGGGTGACGTTGATTAATGCCGGGGGGCCACTGGGATGTGCCTGGGGCAATACTCTCCTATGTGTCCCTGCCTCGGTGACCAGGGTGCCCACGGAGCACCCCGGCATCTTGTGAATGTGTGACAACAGTGTCCCTGTTGCTCAGGCATTAATCAGAGGACAGACGCAGGTCCTTCAGCCTCTGGACACGCGGGGGGG
>NW_009593161.1:0-1117 GCF_000690535.1 Cariama cristata | reverse complement strand
CCGGGGGAGCCCGCTGCGGGGCCCCGGCCCCTCCAGGCGGGGCTGGAGGAGAAGGGGACGCCCACCCATGCCAGCGGCTGCCTTCCGTATGCCCAGAGCTGGGCGTCCAGCCCAGTGCCACCGGTGTGCCAACAGCCTTGGCAGGCCTTGCTCCCAGCTCTGCCCCGCGGAGCTGGAGACTTGAAGGCTTGTTTGCAAGTCACCACAGTAAATGTAACTTTAATTTAAATGTAAAGCTAACTATGCCACAGCCCAGTCAAACGGAACCGAGATCATTTGCAATGGGGTGACAAGCTGGATTAACAAATGTCCTCGTGCTCACTTTACCTCTTGCGAGGCTTTGACTTAGTGTACACAACTGATTCAAAAGTTACCGCTCCGTGAAATCACAGACCAACTATATCAGACCTTTCCTGGCAGAGCTCTCCTGTGAGTGGGAGGTCATTGCGCTGCGGGGATACTGCAAGGGGATGCTGCAGGTCTCCCTCCTTCACTCGGTGCTACCCAAATGCTCCGTCTGGAGCTGGAGGAGAAAAAGAGGTGTTTGGTAGGATGGTTTCAGACTGCCAGAGTTTTAAATATTGATAGAAACAAGTCAGGTTTACAGCACGGTTGAGAGCCGGAGGTAAGCTGGGCTTGCTGGGTGGTGTGGTTGTAGGCTCTGCCCTCCGCAGGGGGCTTCCAGCCGCTCTGCCTTCGCCCAGGAGCCGCGAGGGGTGTGCGGTGCGCGGGCGGGAGGCCGAGGTGTTGGAAGAGGCTTCAAAGCTGGTCACAGGGAGGGTGGGCTTTGTGGGAAGGACTCACTTCAGGCTGCAGAAGCACAGAAGCACGTGGCCAGTTGGACGCGGCAGGCCATGAGTGCAGCTTGCCGCTGTGCTGACGGGCTGCATCTGGCGGCATTTTTGCCATCGCTTGTACCTGCACTGTCAGACTCGCCTCCCTAATTATCTCTCCTCACTGAGGCACCGTGGGCAGAGGCCCTGAGGGGGTCATCTGGGCTTGGAGGAGCACACACCCATGCTCAAATACCACAGGATTCCCTAAAACCCCGTCCTCTGAAACACAAGAGCTGCACGTGGGGCAGAACTGCTCCCTGCTCCAAGAAATCACGCCCAGG
>NW_009593160.1:20689-25100 GCF_000690535.1 Cariama cristata | reverse complement strand
GGGAGAGAACTTCTGGTAAAGTGCAGCACCAGGGCGCGCTTGGGGGGAAAAAAAAAATAAAAAAAAATAAATTGAGCCGCGAGTAAAAGCGACGTTTTGGGGCATTAGCGCGGTGAGCTGCCTGTAGCTGAGCATGTTGCGCCGGGCAAAGGGCACTGCGGCCGCCGCTGTGCTTCTCTGAACTGCACAGTTCATAAGTCTTACAGTTGATTTGTAATTTTGCTGCGTTTTATAGTTTTGTCACCTTTGAAGCGTGTGCAGTTGTCAGGCAGGCTGCTGATCTGACCCCTTTCAGCCGCTGCTCAGCTGACTGTGCGATAAATGAATTTTATTTCTTTCGGAGCTACATTTACTTGGACCCGGTTAGCATGTGCAGAGCGTGGTCCAAAGCAATTTGGGCAAAGTGTTAGCAGTCAGCACTGTGGCTTGAGCACCTCTGCTCCGCTGCTGCCGTTCACCCAGTGCGGTCCCGAGCAACTTTAAAATGGCAGGTTTGTCGTTTCAAAGATGGATCGCTCTCTACACCCATGACCTTAAGTTGTGGTTCTGTTTCTGCTGAAACAAACTCATTCAGCGGCAGCTACCGCAGTGTCATTTTAAAATTGAGGGAGTTAAATTGGTTTTGTGCAGAAAAAATGGGCAGGTACTCACCTTTTCCTGAAAATGCTTAAGAAATGATAGTAGTGGGGATGGTGTACATGGCAGAGGGACAGACCAATTATAAAACGGGCTTAGTGGTAATTGTAACGGGAGAAGAAAATCCTGGAGGTAATTGCGATGTGACAAATTGCTTTTTAAACTTTCAGTGGATGAAAACCACCCTGATTGTCCTAATTATGTACTTCTGAACTCTAGCACAATATTTTGAAAAACAATGAGTGTTTCCACCTTGTTTATGATTGAACAGAAATTCAGGCTAATATCTTTGGAAGTTTTGTCTGAGTATATAATTTTGGACCCTGTATTTCAGTCTTTCAGTTGAGAAATGAAGTTGAATATCTTACTGAAAATGAAATCACAGGGAGCTCAAACTGTTGTGCACAGGGGAGTGCTTTCCGGTTTCATTTACTGTATGGAGCCTGTATCTGAGAAGTAGAATGGAGTCTTGCTTAATACTGCGATCAGTTGCCGGGGAGGGAGAGAGGGAGGTAGCCATTAGTAAATGGTCCTGTTTTGGGTGAGGCTGTCTCTTGTCTTCAGCCTTTCCAGTGTTCACCTGTATCTTCGTTCTGCATCTTATGGTACGGTGTGTTTTTACCATCTTTTGATTTGAAGTTTTACCTTTTTTCTTTCTAAAAGTAACAGTTTTTGCAAGGGTTTGGGAGATTTATTTGGTGCATTGTTTCTTGTTGAAAAATCCACAAAGGAGATGATAAAACTACAGAGGAACTACTTGGAAAAAAATTGTTTTGATTTAGTGGTAGAAGTATTTGACTGAAATATTCTTTAAGGTATTTGCATCTTCCTTTTTTCATCATGAATGTTATTTTCAGATCTTAGGGCTGAGGCAAAAACTATCTGCCATGCTTGCAACTGACAGAGCATGAGCCTCCCTTTCCTTACTTCTTTCCTCTCCGACTTTCTGCTGTATCAAACCTTGTCAAGACATCCAGCCTTAAAAACTTGAGTTATCCTAAGTGGCTCCCAAGCTGCAGCTGCTTATCTTGGGCAGGACCCGCTTTGTGTGCTAAAGGGTAAGTAGCTGCTGCTGCTTTCTCTCGAGCAGGGCTTTGCGGAGCAGTTCCTCTTTGAAGGCAAAGCTGCCATGTTCAGGCTCTCTTGCTCCAGCAGCCTTCGCTTAGTTCTTGTGCAGAAGCATCTGGAGTACAGTGGTGGAGCTAGGAAAAAGTGATTTGAAAGTCCTCCAAGCCTTACAGATGACAGCTTGGACACATCTTCTAGAAGGCAGAGAAGTGGATTAGAAGGGACAGACAAATGGTGTTAGTTTTTGTTGATTTTTATAGCTGAAGCTTGTGTTTGTCTCAGGGAAAAAAAGAAAAAAAAAAAAGAAAACCAACCCTTTTCTTTTCCCCCCCTCCACCCTAAGGCAGGGATTTTTCAGTTTGGATTGACTTTGTGGTTGTTGAGAGATGAGCCATGGGAGTGGTATCATTAGATGCCAGTTAGCTCAAACATTATTTCCAGACCCATGCTTTTACAGAAGTGCCTGTTTTCTAATGTGCTCTTTTTTTTCATCCATTGAATACTGAAATTGCCAAGTCCTTGATCTTGGCACTCAAATGAGAGAAAAAAAAAGTAGTAAATGTCCGGGTTTGAGGAATGTTGTTGGCCTGGTGTAGCCTGATGTTTCAGTATTGCTGCAAACTCATACTTCAGTGGTATGCATTACTCTTTGGACACTTTTGTGTATATAAAAAAATAAATACATGAGGTGTATAAGTGAGCCCTTTTCTCTCATTTCAGCTTAGCTGTATTCAGGAGGGGACTACAGTAGAACTGTGTTCAGTGAGCTGATAGAAAAGACTTTTTGTAAGAAAAACGCAGGATTTCCCTCTGTATCAGAAGAGAAGCTTTGATCTCCAAAACAGCTTTCACTTCTTGCAAGTGTTAGCAAAAGTTTCTAAGCTTTCGCTGTCAGATTTTGTTGTTTTCATTGACAGTTTTGGTAACTCGTTGGAGTTTTGTTGGGGGTGCAAGGAGCAGCAAGGACTTTACCCCGCCGGAGTGATTCAGCACAGGAGTGGCAGGAGGTGGAGTTCACGTTTCCAGCCTTGGGTTACAATCCGCTCTGTAAGCGCTGAAACTTTGCTACCATACACCAGTGATTTACTGTGCTTACCCTTTTAATGCCAGTGATGTGTTTTAGAGATTATTTGCTTCCTTAAATCTTACTTAAATGTTCCTTTACAGATAGAGCAGTTGACAGAGACTATACATACTGAAATTTAAAGTCTTTTGCTTATCAAAAGTCTGCAGCAGCCATGTGAAAGGCTCTAGACATTCTCGCTCCCCTGACCTGGTGGAGCTAATCTGTGTAGAGGTAAAAACGATTTATTTTTCAATATGGGCCTGTCCTGTAGCAAAGCTTCCCGCTGTGTCAGCCTTTGTGCTAAAAGGATCCCATTAGATAGGGACCAAAGTTTATGCATTCTTACCTTGATGTGCCTTAGGCCTTAACTACCTACCAGCTATCTTTAGTGATGAATCAGATGGCTAGGGCTCAGGTCCTTTATTTGTCCTTAAAGAGATCAGTCATCTTGGGTCATGTGTGACTGTACTGGGTTTGGGTTTGAATGTGAAAATGATAGCTGTTTTGTTAGCGTGGAAAGAACCTCCAATTCTTAAACTTGCATGTAAAAATTATTTCTTTCTGTATTGGGGGAAAAATATTATGGTTAAGATAATTTTCTAGGAATAGGAAGGCTAAATACATAGGTTGGAAACTGTGGGAAACGGTTGTTTTTAGATGGATTGAATGCAACTGTCTGCTTCTATAATTAGACATTTTAGTCTATTTCTAGGACACCCTATATTTAACTCATCATCAGCATTTCTATGTGAATATACCAGATATATTTTTTTATTTTGAGGGGACTGTTTTGCCCTTCTTGAATGGTTACTGTTAGTTTAGTAACGGTCTCATCGCTTCATTTGTGAGCTCCTTCCGCATTTGCCTCACTTACCTTCTTGCGTGGTAGTGGTTTGACTTCTGAAGTGGGCTCAGTGTAAATGTCATCCCACACGAGACTGGGTTTCAGAATTGGAAGAAAGGGCTTGGTTGATTCAAATTGTTGTCTGCTGTTGAGAGAAAAAAACCATGTTAATATATATTGTGGCTGCATATACTGTTTTGTCACGCGGTGCGTTCCTCTGTGTGTTTTTCATGGGATCTTTTGACAGGGTTAATAAAGCTGACAGGTTAAGAGAAAACTGCCTTGCTTTTATGAGCTTTGTATCAAGTCACTTCTGCTGTTCTCCAGTTCCCAGCTATCTCAGTCTTCATTCTGTTTTCTTGGAAAGAAGCAGCAAAGCGTTATCGTGAAACTACAGTTACAACTTGTGATACCCAGGGCTGACTGCTGTCAGAAAATTAATGTTTAACTTGCTCTTCCAACCAGACTCAATTTCAAGTTAAAAGCAAGTTGACAAGGATACTGTTAATTTTCTCCTTTGTATGTGCTACATGTGCTGCACTAGATAATTTTGGACCTAACAAGAATAGTTTCCCAAGGATGTGATGGCATGGTTTGTTTTCAGTGGAGGCTGTCTTTCTGACTAGAAGATGACCCTCTTAGGAACAGCTTTCATGAAAACTGTATCTTGAAGGCACCAGGGCTTGCACATCATCTGCTGAAGGCAGAATTTTGCCTGACATTGTCCTCGGAGGTGGTGGTTACATTATCCACTCCCGTTCCCTTGGTAGGTTTGCTGTTTTGTGCTGTTATTCCCT
>NW_009593160.1:8620-20649 GCF_000690535.1 Cariama cristata | reverse complement strand
TCTGCAGCTATTCAAACTTTGTCATGGTTTGCATAAATTAACCATCTGAACAAGGGTGTTAGCTGTCAAGAAAATAATTACGAATCTTACATGCCATGGAGTGCAAGGGGTGGCAAACCTGCACAAATTGCAAGAATTTACTTCCCTGTCTCCTGGTGCCTCCAAACCAGCTTGGCGAGAGCACTGTGAGTCCAGCAAGAGGCTCCAGGCACCCTTGATGGTGTGCTACTGAGAGGCTACCATCCCATTTTTTGTGGCCTTTTTTTTATTTTTATTTTGTTTTTGTTTTTCAAAAAAAACCAACTTTTGTTTATTTCAAGAAGAGAAAAGAAGGAACTGCAAGAGAGGAAGTGTCTATTTTATTTGGGGGCTTTTTTTCTTTACAAAGATGGTTTAGACATATGAATGAAAATGAAACTTTCTGTGTTGAGAAACAGTCTCAAGTTTAACTGCTAGGGATGGCTTGCTGCATTTTTAAAAATACTGGCCCTTTTCTATTAAAAGATACATTTGTTTTAGTGTCAGCTAAAAGCAACAACGAAATAAGTTGCTTTTGAAGCAACTAAGTGAAATGCAATTTTAATTTGTCTGATGGGGCCGTAATATTGAAAGCCATTTATTTAGACCATTTAAAAATGGGCTATGGAGGGATTTCCTGAGAAGAAAACCAAGAAGGTGGTTATTGTTGGGAGAATATTTTCCTAAATGTGCACTTCTGAAAGACGTGTGTCTAATTATGAATGCTTGATGTAATACAACATTCTGCCATTTGTTTTTGTAAAAAGCTAATTGTCTTTTAATACAGTCCTTCAAATGAGCTGTATTAAATGGTGATAATGGACTAGAAATAATTCTCAACAATAAGAAATGTCAGAAAACTCCTGCCAGACTACAAGTTAAGGGCTCGATCTTGCAAATGTTCTGTTTAAAAATAGTAAGAGATATTTGCAGAAAAGGTTTAATACTTTTGAAGGCACATACTTAGGAAGGGTACATTTTGTGTTTAGATTCTGACATTTGTAATGTTTAAAGCTTCTCTTACAGGTGCACTGCGTTCAGGTGGACTTAGGAAGCATTTTGTTAACAGGCTTCGTAAACAAAAGAGCTGTGACAACATTTTATTGATATACTGTGATTTAGAATGTGTACGTTTGAGGGGAGAGATGGTAGCAGTTACCAGTTGCAAACAGCTAGCTGGGTCAAATAGCCACTGCCATGAGAGAAGACACCCAGAACCACTGATGCATACATGCTGCACAGATGCAACATGTCGGGGGGGGCCGGGGAGGGGGAATCAATGGCAAGTTTTGTGGGTTCATTTTTGCTGCCTTACATGAGGATCTCTAAATGGGGTGAAATCAGGAAAAAAGAAGAGTCTATGGAGAAAGCAGCTTGCTTTCTGACAGAGGCTGCCTTGGAAGAACCTGTTACACTGTCTGTCGTGAGCAAGCCTGGTGTTTACTGTCTAGATGGGAGAATGATGCCTCGATGCTGTCTCCGGTAACTCCACACACCATGTGCTTGCCGAGTTCACATGCACACTGAAGGGGCTCCAGCCTTTTCCCAGCTGCACATTTTCACTCCTAAGTGAAGGTTATGTGCGTAACCACCCCAGTTGCTTGGCAGCTCATCCTGTTAAACCCAAACCGCAATGGTTTACGTGGATATGCCCTGAAGCACAGAAGAGAGGTTTGGACCAAGCAAGTTTTACTCGGATAATGAACTGTCCTGGAGGTGATGGGTTGTAAATCCTTAAATGGCTCTTTTAGCATGTGCCCAGGCCCTTAGCTTGCCCTTAGGTTCTTGACTCAACAGTAAGCTGCACTAGTTGAGCTAAAGTTGCAGTTAAAACTCTAGATACACATTTTTGTGTGTGTACGAACTTGCACCAGTCTAATTTAATTTAAAATGTACCCTTAGTGAAACAGTTAGAGGTGGGCATGATCGTTCCTAGATGTTTGCATGGCAGGAGCACTCCTCGATTGCTGATTGAGGCTGCTGCCCTCGTTTTTCCTCACTGACAGGATAGTTTTTTTCCTAGCGTTTTATTGCCTTCCCCTCCCATCCGCAGTCTGAACTGTTTGTGTGAGCAACCCCTTATCTGGTGCAGCCAAGATGAGCCAAGCTGGCAAGTTAGGTGTCCACGCCGTGGGGAGTTGCTGGGCTGGTTGACTGACCCAGGTTAGGGATTGATCTTGGAATGGTGGAGCTGTGGAGTTTTTAGGAGCTGGGGTTGAGAAATTTGGGGGAGGACAAAATAGCACATTTGTACTTGGAAGAAGACTGTTTTCCATGGCCAAAGCTTCAACAAAGTGGTAATTAGGACAGTTGAACTCTTTTCTACACATCACAACAAAACTCTCTTAAAAACTTGTTTTCCAAACAAGTTGTCTGAACACCACAGCTTGATGCTTCTGATAGAGAGGAAGAGTGTGTTAACTAATAAATTAGGTTTTGCCCAAAATTTTGTAGAGACGTAAGTCTCAATAATATAAAATAGGAGGAAAAGGTGTTAGTTGGGGAATGTGCAAATAAAAGCTTTTGTTGGAGGGAGAAACTTGTGCTTTTTTATTCTTTTTCCTTGTGGGAGAAGGGGAAGGAAACACAGGGATGAGAACCGCGCCACTGCGTCTTTTTGAAAGAATGTTAACTTCTTACTTTGTTTAAAAATATTCTAGTTATTCCTGTCTGCTAAATCAGGTTATTGAAATGAAATGATGACCTTTGCTCTGAGCCTGAAACAATACAGGAGGAAAGCAGGTGTTTGGGAAGATTAAAGCTCTTACCTCAACTAGCAAATGTTCAGATAGAGCTGAAGCTCTAAGGATGCCATATTTCTGCTGAGGCTAAAAAAGTAAGAATGAGGAAGAATTTGAAAAGTTGGTTATAGTCAGTTGCCAAGAGCAATGCCGTGATAAATTATTAACTCATTGCACTGTACTGACTCGTAGTGCAAACAAAATAGCTGGTTATTGTGCTCTGCTTGGTAAGTCAACACTGTAAAAAATTCCTTGGTTATCTGG
The DNA here is from genome assembly GCF_000690535.1 of Cariama cristata. Lineage (NCBI taxonomy): Eukaryota > Metazoa > Chordata > Aves > Cariamiformes > Cariamidae > Cariama > Cariama cristata. Next base: position 17,626 of record NW_009593160.1, on the reverse strand, counting down.
AAAATGTCTTCTTTGGGGTGTTTATTAAAGGGGCACTGTAGCATTAAAAATCATGTTCCCCTCTGTTGAAGCTGGTTAAAACAAACAGAAATCTGTGAAGACAGTTTCTTTCTTGCTGTCTGGGGAGCCTGGTCAGTGGGTGTCAATCAACTGGCTTTCACTTTTGCTCCTCTCTTTATATGGTGCTTTGGTGAGGTGTGATCCCTCCTACCTCCCCAAAAAACACACCGGTAGCTAGGCAGTTAGGCTACTAGTTGCAGAGACATGAGACAAGTTGACTCATAGCTGTTCTGCAGGAAAAGCAGTTCTGTGGAGACCACTCCTCCCCTGCTAGCTGTAACCCAGTCGGAGGAAGAAAAGCTGGGGCCAGGCTGTTGGGGGCATGTGGGTGCCTCGCTGATGCCACGCAGCAGCAGCTTTGACAAATAAAATTTCAGTTTTGTAAGAACTGAGGCATCCTGATTTTTGTTTTGCTTTTATGACTATAAATACCACAACATTTAGCTTTCCATTTTTGCTTAAAATACACAGAGCTTGAAAACTTAGATGATCTTAAGGTGCCTCAAAATCATTTATAAAAGAACCCTCCCACCCTTATTCTAGCCCTACGCTTGTGTTGCATCAAATTTTTCGCTAATTTAATAGTGTATAATCAGTATAATAGAGGTTATTATGATTGTAAATATGTCCTGTTTTGGTGTTATGCTTAAGGCTAGTACAATAGTAATACACCATGAAAATAAATACGTATGAGAATTTTGAAGTGTTTGCTGTAATAAAATCTGTAGTTCATTAGCAGGACACAGATGAACTTTCAGGGTTAAAAAGAATATCCAGCTTGAGAGTAAACCATTTCTGGATCGGTGTCAGCATCTGCCACCCCGGTTTTCTTAGGAAAACATTGAATCCTGCCAGTACATGTTGCAAGATATGACCAACGTGACTTACAAACCAAGAAGCAAATCTACAAAATGCTGTTGGCTACATAGTATTGTTGGAATCTGAGATGGAAAATACTTTTTTTTCCAGTTCTAAGTCCTTTTGCCAATCCAGCAAAATTTAGTAAGGTTCAGATCATGCTGCAAGGCTTTTTTGTTTAGAAAGGCTTTGTATCTTTTTTTAATTTGTTGGCTGCTTGGGGTTACTTGAGTATTTGTCAAGGGTGGGACTTGTGTATTAAGTGGACATCAGAAATGCTGCAGAAGCGACCTTCTGCCACAGATCCTTCCGCTGGCTTTCTGTTAGTGTCTGATGAGTCCTGATTCAGGGCTCTCGTTCTGACTTTCAAGGCATGAAGGGGTCAAGTGCCCAGTGACGTGGAAGGATGTAATCTTGTCTTTGGATGCACTGGACAGCTGCGGTTCTCTGGGGTAACCCAGATGGTCACAGAGCTCGGATGGGAGCACGTGAAAGCTGGGGACAAAGCGTGCTCTGTCGGAGGGACCTAGTTCCAGAATAGGTTTCTAGTTAGAAATGAGGAGAATTTGGAGCCTGGTCATTTTCAGGAAATTGAAGACCGCTGACTTTGAGATGGGTGTTCTGCTAACAGTGCCAGTCACCATGTGAAGGCATTTTTATTCCGAAGTGTTCTGGGATGAGATGGAGGGTGCCTCAGGATGGAGACCATGTTAGGATGGAGAGCCTTGGTTCTGTGAGGGGTGAAATGTACCAGAAACTCCATTAAATCCAATGGAGACTTTTTTACTGCTTTTAAGTTTATGCAGAAAATGCTTCTAGAATATAGCAGTAGATGATAGTGTTAAATCTAGTAGATACCCACTGGTTGATATATTTCCCAACTTAATTACACGAGTGACGTGTCTTCTGTTGCTTTAGTTGGCAACCCTGCAGATACAGCTCAAAACTGGTTTTCCTCAGTTTTATATCACCAGTTGGCCATTGGTGGAGGAAGGATATGATGGCAGCTTAATAATTTCTCATCCTACCTGGAGGTATAGTTTTTAGGCTAGCTAAGGAGAAGATGTTTTCTGACATGTGACATTATGGGGTAGTCCAAGACTGAGCAGAAGCCTACTTAGAGAGGGAATGAGTATAGCATATTGTTTCACTTATAGGTACCGTAGAAATTACAGCTGTGCTGGAGTTCCTGCTTTTCACTGAAATTTTACTTTGTCGAGCAGTTGGTTCTTTGCTTGCTTAAGCTATATTAATTCTTGTGATTATCCTGTTGGTACTAAATGCTTCTTCAGCATTTCAATTCTGTGGGAGACTAACAGGTGTTACTCTAGGTATTAGTGTTAGAAAAGCCCCGTAGATCATCTAACCTGTCCCATTTTCTAGGACAGGGTGGTCCCGTTAAGTAGACATGCCAGTGCCGTATTTGGCAGTGTGGTTTCTGCCACTGGTTGTGGTTCATTTCTGAAGATTTCTGCTTGTTATCTTCCTCATCTATTAAGGCAAGTAACTTTGTTTCATGGTGGTGTACAAGCCCATTTGAGGAAGGCCAGACTCTAAAACCTCTGGAGCTAACTTGCATGTTGTCCTGAGTCATGCCAGACGAGAACGTGCCACCAGTGTTTTATACCCTGCTTTGGTGGCCTTCAGAGGCCACATTTCAATAGACTTGACCTGATTACTTTTTATCCATCCAGCTGGCTGGCTTTCTGGGCATGGGCTTAACTTAAATTTTTTTTTTAATATTTTTAGAAGGTGTCACGGAGTTTCTCCCCTCTCATGGGAGGCCGTGGGCTGTGCAGGAGGACAGGCGAGCTCGGTGACAAGCACGCGGAGGGAGAGACGTGGCTGTGCAGGCAGGAAGCACTCGTGGCTGGGTCCTGGTATCTTTGGCGGTGCTTCCTGTCAGTTAAACCACGAGCAGGGGAGCAGATGCACCCAGAGATGACGGCTCCGCTGTCTGCCCCAGGCAGCCATCGTGTAACAAACTCTCTTCTCAGGAGCGTACTGACGCCTGTATGCGTTTGACTTTGTTATGCATCCGAGACCCTCGTTTAGATACCTGAGAATAAAGATCAGAATTTAATTAGTTCAACAGAAAGGAGTACTTGAACTCGAGGCGTGAACTGTAAAAGAGTAACCATGGGAGTTACCCTAACGCAGTGAGAGCTGAGGTCCAGTGTTTCTTTTTTCACTACTACCAGCGTAGGAGTTTTTAAATGATTATGAGAAACAGACAGATTGGGCGTGAAGTTGTGCAATTTCATTAGTATCTTTCTGGGCAGATAATTGCCACATTACTTGACCTGCTGAGTTTTTATTGTAAGATCCTGTGATCTTTGGAGTGATTTTTTTTTTTTTTTAATATTTTTTTCATTTTACTCTATTTGTGGATCTGTGTGTTTCTAAAGCAGCTCTGGCTTTCAGTTAAACAGCTTGTTACTAATGCACAGAAAAGGCACATAAAACCTTCTATTCTAAAAGATGTAATGGTTTTTAAGTAGGTCTCATGATTTCTGAAGATATGCATGTTATTACAACATAGTTAATTTATTGAAGCTAAGAACTCTGATAATGTCTTCCCTAGCATCAGATTTTAGAGAACGGAGTACTCTGCACATCAAAATTACATTAGAACTGAAACTGTGTGGATTCATTTCCGCCATTTTGCCTGATTTGGTGCTCTTTTCTTCCTCATGTGACAGCATAACTCCCAGAATATTGGTTTTTTCCCTTAAACTGTTTATTCATTGACTAGCTAGCATTGAGTAGAGATGTATTTGCCACGTGGTAAAATGTTTCTGTACTACATGTTCTTTAAAATAGAGGCTCTCAGCCTGTAGGGCACATCCTCAGGGTGGGGAAGAGTAGAAGGGTTGTAGAGGCAGTGAGACTGGATGGGTAAGAGGTTTTGGGGTTTTTTTTGTTTGTTTATTGTTTTATTTTTTTCTCCTGCCTTCTCTTGAGTTATGAAACACTGTGCATCAGACCCTGAACGAGAAGAGGGGAGGAGATGGTTCTGTGCTCAGCAGAGGAGCTGCTCTCGCAGAGGCAGGCACTGCTGGTAGCTCTCGGCGGTACCTTGACCCTGAGGGAGCACCTCCTGGTCCTCCCGGGTTTCTGCAGGGCCAGGAGCCGGCACCACAAGGGTAAAGCTCTGCATTTTGGCTCTGTGAAAGGCACCAGCTCTCACATTTTGAACATAGCTGAGCTGTAAGCCTTTCGCAGTGACAGGATGCTTCTGCTGACCTTTTTTGCTCTCGGTTTTGAGCACCATTTTTCTCAGTACTGTCTTGTTTGAGAGAGGAAAGTACAAATGGGGCACAGCCCTCTGGGGGAACACATAGTAAAACCTTCACAAAACTCTGCTTGAAGTCTGTGGCATCTTGAAAAAAGACATAATATTGGGTTTTTTTCCGCACCTACCCACCCACAATTTTGATATTAATTTATTCTGTCTGTGATCACAACAAACCACTGAGACCTCAGAGAGGTAGATGAAATGTTAGACAACAGAAAAGAAGAAAAAGAAAGGAGACTGGAGGCTAAATGAAGGGATGGATTAGAAACTATGTAAAGCAACCTCTCCCTGCATTATCTAGTTTATCGTACTAGTTAATGTTCCACTTTAACCTCAGCTTTCCCTTCTTTTTTGGTGGTTGTTTTTTGTTGTTTTTTGTTTTTTTTTTCTTCTGACTGTGTACAGGTTGAGTGTCATGCTGGGAGAGGAAAGGGTAGGGTAGAAGTGGTACATAGAATGTTTTTCATCTCTGGCTTCTAGGATAATTTACAAGTTTTCATACCAGAGCTGACATCTGCTGAGGAGCTTCTTGCGTGGTGGGGCGGCTGTGCCGTGAGAAAGGCTGGAGTGCTTGGTTCAGCCACACCGTACGCTTGTTTTCCCAGAGACCTAAATGAAAATGGTCAGAGGGCTGGAACACGTCCCCTGTGAAGAAAGGCTGAGAGAGTTGGGGTTGTTCAGCCTGGAGAAGAGAAGGCTCCAGGGAGACCTGATTGCAGCTTTTCAATGTATAGATAGGGCTTGTAAGAAAGACAGAGAAAGATGTTTTACCAAGGCCTGTAGTGACCCCAGTTTTAAACTGAAAGAGAGTAGATTTAGATTGGACGTAAGGAAGAAATTTTTTCCGATGAGGGTGGTGAGGCACTGGCACAGGTTGCCCCAAGAAGTTTTGGATGCCCCATCGTTGGAAGTGTTGAAGGTGAGGCTGGATGGGGCTTTGAGCAACCTGGTCTAGCGGAAGGTGTCCCTGCCCATGGCAGGGAGTTGGACTGGATGGTCTTTAAAGGTCCCTTCCAAACTATTCTGTGATTCTATGAATTGAGACCTGGATCAACTCCTGATAATTTAGGCAAGTCAAATGAGTGACTCAAGGAAGGGCCTTTCATCTCTAGGAGATGCAGCCCACCTTTCCTCCCATTGATTATAGGGAAAACTTAGAGCAAGCAAAGTGCTTTCTTATGGCGGCGTTTGAGGTTCTTAGAATTAATCTGAATTGAGAAGACTTGATTGTCAGGAAAAATCCTACTTTTGTGGGGCAAAGAGGGAAAAGCTGTCATAGGAGAAAATTGTTTCCTGATGGTAGTAGCCGTGTGGGTGCATGTCCGCTCGACCCTTCTCCTGTGTATGACACCGTCAGGGTTTTTCTTTTGGGAGGCACGGGTGGACTTGAGCAGCAGCCCTGTTCAGACAGCGCCTGAGCGAGAGGGCAGGTGCATGTGTGTGTGGGCACATGTTTGCATGTGCATGTTTGCCTGCGTGAATAAGGACGTGGCATGTGGTGGTACCTTTGCCTTTGAATCCTGCATAGCAAAAGTGGTAATCTCCTGAGCTGACAAGCTGCACATCAAAATCTTTATAATCCTGGGTGCCGTAATATCTGTATTATTAGCTCTGCGGAGCTGAGGGGAGGTAGAAGGAGGTCTCCAGGCTCGTGCAGCAGTGGCTGTGGTGAGGTTGTGCCGCTTTCTGTTGCAGGATGAGACCAAGTTGGGCACAGAACTCAACCCAAGGTGACGGGGCAATTTTGTGTTTTCCCCAGGCGATTTGGCTCCCCACGCAGCTGGGGAGTCAGGCGGTAGGGGCTACGGCTGGATGGCACAGGGACATGTGCAGCAGCCACCTCTGATGCCTCGTTTAGTTCTGCAAAAGACACAGGAACTTGAATGACAAAATGAGGAAGAGGTGAGGCTTGAATTTCTCTACACCTGCTTTGTGGGGGCTCTGAAACTTTCCAGAATACCCTGATTCTGTAGGTGTTTTCATGTAACACTCATGTATTCTGTGTCTAGTTCATTAGCAGTGAATTCCTATGTCTCCCAGGAGCAGGTGTGTGCTCATATGAGAGTGACTTAGGCTTTGGTGTGAACATTTCCCCAGACATTACGAAATTAGAAATACTGGCCTGTCCAGACACTGCCTTCCCTGGAGGGACCTTTGCAGACCCTGCTTCTTTTCCACATCATTCTTAAGAGAAATCTTTCTGCTTTTTTATATTAATCTTGTTGGTCTAACTTGTGTTTCATCACTGTTTGAAACCCCATGGTGGGAATTGTTAGTCTAGCAACAAATCAGGAGATAATTTATATTCTCTTACTAGCCAAGTTCACTAGTTTGAAATTCCCCAGACAAATAGTCTCCCTTCTTAATCCCATCCCATGCAAATACTTTAGAACATAAAATTTAAGCTACGCTGATCTGTAAGAAAAAAATGTACAAATGGCATGGGAATATTAGTTTCTGTCTTAAGCTACATAGCTGCAAGTTAATGTATCTATTATTGTAATTATGCTAAGCATCATGAAGCACACACATTTTCAGAATAATCTGGGTGAATACATTACATTTTAGAGTGCATTAAAATTGACAGCTTAAAAAGTATTCCCTAACTTTTAGTTATGACTTGAGTGAATGTTCTTTTCCACTGTTACTGTGTAAGCGGACTCTTACCTTGCAGAGGTTTTAAAGGCATGATTATAGATGTAGTATTCTCTATTTCGTTCTTTACCTAAGATTTTTTTCTGCAGACATTTAAGTGGATCAGATCTGTCACATGTTATGTCCTGGGTAGATGTTCAGTACAGCAGAAATGCCTGTAGTCTTTGTACTGTTGATGTTCCTTCTCCAATTTAGGCAGCCTTCAGCACTTCATTGATTTAACCCAGTGGCAGCTTTTGGGGAAGGGTAATACTGAACAAGTAGGTGAAGGGCATCACTTTAGAAAAGGCACCTTGTTGGCTCAGGAGATGACCACTCTTGCTATGCAGGCTTAAAAGGCGAAGGCACCACCAGATTCTATATCCTTGGACTTGAGGGTACCGGTGGATGAAAAACTGGATGTGACTCGGCAATGTGCAGTGGCAGCCCAGAAAGTGAGCCGTGTCCTGGGCTGCATCCAAAGCAGCGTGACCAGCAGGTCAAGGGAGGGAATTCTGCCCCTCTACTCCGCTCTGGTGAGACCCTCCCTGCAGTACTGCCTTCAGCTCTGGAGTCCTCAGCACAAGAAGGACATGGACCTGTTGGAGTGAGTCCAGAGGAGGCCACGAAGATGATCCGAGGGCTGGAGCACCTCACCTATGAAGACAGGCTGCGAGAGTTGGGGTTGTTCAGCCTGGCGAAGAGAAGGCTCAGTGGAAACCTTCAAGCAGCCTGCTGGTACTTAAAGAGGGCTTATAAGACAGATGGGGACAAACGTTTTAGCAAGGCCTGTTGCAATAGGACAGTGAGTAATGGTTTTAAACTAAAAGAATGTAGATTTAGACTAGATATAAGGAAGAATTCACCATGAGTGTGGTGAAACACTGACACAGGTTGCCCAGAGAGATGGTAGATGCCCCATCCCTGGAAACATTCAAGGTCAGGTTGGAGAGGACTGTCAGCAATCTGATCGAGTTGAAGATGCCCCTGCTCATTGCAGGACAGTTGGACTAGATGACCTTTAAAGGTCCCTTCCAACCCAAATTATTCTACGATGCCGTGGTTCTATGGTTGTCTTAGAAAACTCACAAAGACTTCTTACTAGGGACTGTGGTGATAGCACGAGGGGCAGCGTTTTTAAACTGAAAGAAGGTAGATTTAGGTTGGACCTAAGGAAGAAATTTTTTATGATGAGGGTGGTGAGGAACTGGCACAGTTTGCCCAGAGAAGTTGTCATCATCGGAAGTGTTCAAGGTTAACTTGGATGGGGCTCTGAGCAGCCTGATCCAGTGAAAGATGTCCCTGCCCATGGCAGGAGGGGGTTGGGCTGGATGATCTTTAAAGATCCTTTCCGACCCCAACCATTCTGTGATTCTGTGAAAACAGCACAACTGTTCAGTGAATGTCTGACTTGGCAAACACCTGGAACCTGAACTTAGATGATCACCCTTTCAAAAGCTGACTGAAATGAGACAAATGTATCCAAGAGGGAAATAGGAGAAACATAGAAGCCTTTGCCTCTCAAAATAGTATTCTTAAAGTATATCAGGTGAGTTAATGCTGAAGGTGCTAATGAGGGAAAGAAGGAAAGATGATGACAAAGATTGGGCGTGAAAAAAACCAAACCGATGTTCTCTCTGCAGGGATGAAGAAGTTGTCTCAGGAAGTTTTAGAGGTGAGACAATTCTGTTCCTTTTTCTGGGTACAATGGAGGTATATTCAGTGTATCTACATTAGACAAGATTATTGGGATAACCTGCACATAGAGCTCTTTGTGCTGTGTGCTCCACGCCCATAAGTAGCTGGCTGTCTAGTAACAAGATGGTTTGTGTACCAAACAAGTTGCAGCGAGAGCCTAGGGTTTGGTGGTTGTTTTTTTTTTGCTTTGTTTTGTTTTTTGAAGTCCCTCTGGCTATGTAATACTTACCTTTTCCAACTAAGACCATGTCCCTCCCTCTGCATGTGTATGTTGGTGCTTTCTTAAAGTTGTTTCCAATGTCAAGTTCAGTTTTAAACTAGTGTTTTGAGAGTATTCCTTGAGTTAAGAGCAAACAGGTTGGCGAGTGACTTTGCTCTCTTTCCTGCATGATGCAGGAGAGCTGAATAATCGTGCTTAGTTGAGCATGTCTGGACTATTTTGTTGCTTCTTGCCTTTC
>NW_009593160.1:2495-8605 GCF_000690535.1 Cariama cristata | reverse complement strand
CCAGTACGAATTGCCCATGCAGAAAGCATGTACCAGCTCAGAGCTGTGACTCCTTGTGCTGAAGGAAAATGTACAGTTACAGCCTTCTACCCCAAATGAGCCTTAGCCCTTCTGCCTCTGAGTTTAAAAGCTTAGCTCCCTCATTCTATAACTTTCAATAAATTAATTTTTTTTTTTGGTTAGGCCTGTAGATGAGATGACACATGAGTTGCACCTACAGCGATCTGTCAAATACGATACACTAGAAATCAGGCAGAAGAGTTCACCTCAGAAAGGAGTAACAAACCCTATGCCTTGATTTGGGAGACTGTCTTGAAGGTGTGGAGTTTGTTTTGGTGTCCCATTTAAGGGAGCAAGTCCATCATGGCCTACATGAATTCTTCTTAACATGAACGCTGTCTGAGCTACAGTAAAGAACCTGAGTAAGCCAAAAATAAAGTTGAATGCACTCATGCTAAAAAAACTAGACAGTTACATTAGAAAAGACAAATGGTGAAAGAAAAATTGGACTCATCAGTCCTGGAGGTTAGCGGGAGGGTGTTCGTGGAGTCTGACTGTCATCTCTGGCTTCCCTGTCTGCAACTCTTCTTCATCAGTCTGCCCAGCTGTAGGCATGGTTTGCTACTTTACACCTCTTCTTATATTACCTTGCATTCCTGTTTCTACAGGCTTTTTTGAACCAAGTATTTCTGCTTGTGAAATGTTAGGAGGTGTTGTCACGCACTCTTGGGTTGGACTTTTTTGTTGCTTTTTGGGTGTTTTTTTGAATCTGCATGAAAGCTTAGTGCAAACATCAGCTTTGTGACCTTGATGAAGTAGGAGATTTGTCTTAATTTTTTTTGAGAGATTTGCTGACGGAGATGTCTCTCTCCTGTCCCAACCTCATAAATAATTCCCTAGCTGTGTTAGTAATAATATTGGACTTTCCAAGCCATTCAGAACAGAAAATCCCATAGTACTACTTGTCTTAGTACTTCACTCATCAAACTATTTCAGGAAGAACTTAGAAGAAGCAGCAATCTCAATAGTCGATGGGTGACAAAACGGACCCGTTGGGGCTGTTTAAGGAAGGTGTGTGTTGGGGCACCGTGGGCGCTGTGCTGGGTCTGATTACAGACCGGAGCAAACAGGTCACCTCTTGCCTGGTGCGAAAAACCTCACTGATGGATTCCTGTGGTATAACCATTGGAAATGCGTGACTGAGTACTTGGTTTCTTGTATTTGTGGGTAAAGTTAAATGAGGATCTTTGTGACAAATAGATTAAAAAGCTTCAGGCACAGTTTGCAAAAATGTGTTTTAACTGATAAGCTTTATAAATAAGAAAGATTGAAAATCTGATGTTTCTCTCTATATTTTACTAGTGTGTCATTGTTAACCGCAATGCTAACTTAAATATAAATGTAAGTGCTCTTCTAAATCTGGAGCTAGAATCTCTCAAAGACTGAAACGCTCGTTTAACACTGTGTTAAGAAAGCAGCTTATAGGTTAAGTGTTAGTTGCAGTGCTTTGTGATACGGACTGTACTGTTTGTCAACACAAGCCCTCTTAGCCATTTTATTTTTTGCTTTGCTTTGATTGGATCTGTGATTCTTGTCCAAAGGGTTAAAAAGTTACTTGAGTAAAGATTTAGCTTAAAGCAGCATGCAAATAAAACTCTTCTTGTGTGTTTCATCCATGCTGTCTGGGTTAGCTCGCTTGTATGAGTGTAATGGTGTAAGTATTACCTTATATTCTCAGCTTTAGCAAAATGGACCACTTGTCCCAAGAAGGAGGCACCCTGAAAAACCCTGGGTGAGTTGTAAGAATATATATATTTATTTGTTAAAACTCTGTTTAATTCCAAAGTGTATGATGTATGTGTAGGAAAGCTCAGGTACCTGTCGTACAAGAACACACAAAATACTTGGTGTAAAATACCTTGCCTCTGGAGCATCAGCATCACAGCTGATGTTTACAGGGATGGCCACGCATCTTGCATAAAGAGAAAAATCACTGGTACTTTTTCTTCAGCATTGTACAGTTTAACTTACCGCTGTCTAGGCTGCAGACCCTAGACTGTGGAAACAGCCTTAGCAGCACACCCTCTGGAAAGGGAAGGTGGGCTAAAAGCTGTCAGGGAGAAGGTGGAAGAGCCAAACCCAGGGCAGCACCGTGTCCTGGCCAGGCAGAGGGAAGTCAGCGGTGCTGGGAGAGCTGCGTGCTGGAAACACCATCCGCTCACGCCATGCTGCTCGCGCCGTGCTGCTCACGTGCCGAAAACGCGCCTGCTGGCCTCCCACTCTAGCGCAGGGTCTGACTTAGTGTACTTGGATGATCTTGAACCTGGAATGAGCCGTTTGGGGTTTCTGCGTCCCGCTAAAATAAGCGGCAAGTACTTCCAGGCCATGGTTCTTGTTGGAGGGTGTAGAAGTCTCTCTGCTGCTGGGTCTCTGGGTTTGATCTTGCGGGCATCTCGGAGCTGCTGTTCTCAGTGTAGTCTTCCTGTGTCCTCCAGTTTGTAAAAACAAAATCTCATGCCATCCTGTAGCTATCAAATAAAAGGAAAAATGACTCCTCTGCTGCAAATATTTTTAGGTGATACATTCTAGAATAAAAGATTTTCCTGTTGGTAGCAAGGGTTAAACGTTGAGGGCAACAGGTATAGGCAGACTTAGGTATGTGATACGTTCAACAGTTTTGCAAGGTGCTATAAATGTTGGCTCCGTGTAATCTGATACCAGGGTAGGACAGGCTAACTTAATGAGGGAAAATAGACAGCAATGTGAAAGAACTGGAAATTCAGGTCTAGCTGACTAATACCAGCCTGCTCCAGAGGCTTTTGACTTCATATTGCTGACAGCTGACAGCAAATGAGAGGCAAAGAACAGAAACATTGCCTAATCTGCTCTATATTCATACAGATTCTTTAAAGACGCTGCAAAGGTAAGACCCTTTACGTTTCTCAACCTGGCAGAGTTGCTGAATGCAGCCTTGAAGGTACACATCATCGACAGGTACCAAACTGAGGCTTGAAGTCTGTGTGTGTTTGGGAGAGGGCCGGCTTCAGCAAGTTCTGCATGGATGAGTTTGTGCCCCTTTCTAGTTGGTGCACATCAATTAAATTTCTGAACCTGCTCAAATACTCAAACATTGCAGTGCAAATCACACAGTATTTCCATGGCTACAACAGAGAGTAATTTTGAACTTATTTAAATGTTTTGTTTGTTGTGCTTGATAGTCGAGTTGGAAAAGTTTAAAATAATTGCAAAGGGAAATCCACAGAATGGTAAAAATCTGTATTGCAGAAGTTGTAATGGGAGTTTTTACTGAGCTGGGTCCTGTATGTAGCATCTTCTGCAGAATGCTGAAAAACTCCTGTAGGAGTGGAACTCCATGATCTAGAATTACCGACGCTTGGCTGGAAAAGGTTGCCTGGAATAAGAAACTTCTGACTTGAACCTGATCTCTGCTGGTCTTTTTTTCAGTTTCGCCCTTTAATGTGTATATTTTGCATGCATTTATATTCCACTTTAAAAATAAAAAAAGTCTATGTCTTTGGCCAGCAGATTTTTCTTTGGTAAACTTAACTTTTACCTGCAGCTGATCTAAAAATGACGACTGCATTACTGATTTGTGGGCAAAGTAATTTTTAGGGAGCAGTTGACAGTTTTATATCAGTATTGGGTACAGACTGGCAACTGGTAATTTGTGAAGTCTGGCACCTAGCCAAAGCAATTATATTTAGTTTCCCCTGATCTTTCTTCTGCCTACTGTCAGCGCTTCATTCTCTTGTGTGTATGTGTTAATCAAAAGAGCCAAACTTCTCAAAATCAAGCAGTTCTGCTACCCTCCACCCTCTCTTACAAGTTTCCTCATAACCTCTTTTAGCTGTCTTGGAGCTCAGCCCTTCAGCTGAGACCCTTTCCCTTTGTAATCGGTGAGATTTGACTTATCTGCAGCTCTCTTGTTATAGTTGTTTATGGGATCGTGGTGTTAATGATCCTTAAAAGGTGCTATTAAATGCCAGAAATTGTTTGAGGGTGCCTTTTAAAACATTTGTTCTGTGTCACTGGAATAATTCATTTGGTTTACAGAAATTTCTGAACCAGACTTGGGATTTTATCAATTTACAGTTTTCTTGGTATCATTTTTAATCAGCTTTTTGAGATTTTGTGCAATATAAAGATCAGTAAGATATCTTTGATACTAAAGTTATTTATTAATGCTAGTAATTTGGTTATTTTATGAGAACACATAAAACCAGTCCTGTCTCTGCAAAGTTACTATTGGATAAAATAGCATATACTGAGTGTTGTAGGAGAGGAAGTAATGAGAGATCTTTTGTTTTCCTTTCTCTCTGTAATTGGTATCACTTATCTCTTGATAAGCGAAACTGTGCGGACACTTGCAGTGTCATAGCAAGCTTGTAGTCCATCTGTTCTGGTTTTGGAGTGTTTAATATATGATTATTTTTCTGGTGGAGAATACATGAGTCTAGAAGTGAGCAGTTACAAAGAAAAAAATGACAACAAAATCCTGCCTGTAGAGGTGTGTGGTTGCAATCTGCATTACTGGAGGTTTGTCTTGTGTTATGACAGCTCTTTTCCATTCTGTTTAAAAATAAATCCTTAGGTAATGAGGCTGATTTGGTCTAATTACATTAAGCTGTTCTAAAACATTTTATAATTTTCCTAAGCTTTTGACTTCTGTCACATCTGTAGCAAGGAGTTTGAGCAAGTACATCTAGACTGATGCATTTTTAATTGCTTTCCTTTCATCCTTTCAAAACTGGTTGCTTCTCGACTTAATTGAATGTCTCCTTGCTCTCATTTTATCAACTGGGAAATACAAGCACCTGATTTTTTCCTTCTCTTTACTGATAGTGATGAATGAGCTACAAAGGCAGAATCAAAGAACAGACCAAGTTAGTGATTCCCAAGAGTTTTGGACTGGCAAACCACACTCCTCAGCCTCTGCACTTACTGGAGATCAGCACACGCATGTACCATTACGCACTAGCAAGAGAAGCAGGTCGTTGCTATGAATGTTACTGTTTTAAGCTGGTGCTTGGATCCATATTATATTGCTAAACAAGGTCATGCTTTCGGAATGTTCTTCATAACAAAACCTGATGGTTGTTAGGATAAGAGACCTTTAGATAACCCATCATGGAAAAGTTCATAGAAAGACTGGCAGTCACGCTGTCGGTCGCCAGGAAGTTCAGTGTGACCATGTGCTTGTGGCCAGTGTTTGTCCAGTGGTGAAGGCCTGACTTGTACATACGCTTCTCCCAGTGACCATGTGCTTGTGGCCAGTGTTTGTCAAGTGGTGAAGGCCTGACTTGTACATATGCTTCTCCTGTTTTTGACAGTGATTATGCATTGATGTTGTCTTTGCAAGACAGAGATCTTAGTGCTGCTCTCTTCCCCGGGGGGTAGGCCGACTACTGAGTTCTCACAGGCCTGGCAGACTGTGCAAGCTCCCTGTGCACTGCCTGGGGGACACATTTTAGGGGAGAGAGTCCAGTTAATGTCATTTGTTTGGCCTTCAGTGGATGAGGGGAGGATCAAGCTAAATATTCTCCCAGCAGTACTGAGGTGGTGATGGGCAGCAATGGGAGGAGGTGACTGAACTGGAAGCAGAGAAGGATATCCCCTTGTTGCACAGGGATGTGGGAGGTTGTGGGGTTTTTGCTTCTTTGGTAGCCAAAACAGCTACACCAAATGTAAAAAGTCAAGTCAGTAGAAGGGCACACAGTTCATATGTTTATTCTGGTGTATACATATGTGTGCGTATGTGCACATACACAGACAAAAATGGAGATAAAGTGTGTTTATATAACTGCGGCTGATACGTGTATGCATGCATCCGCACAGGCATGTAGAGCAGGTGCTATGCAGTGAAGCAACATTACATGGCTTCTGTCTAACTGTAGTTGAAGTAGTGCAGCTTATCTGTGAGCTGAGGCTTTAGTAACCCAAATTCAATCTGAAAAGTTTCAAAACCCTATGGATAGCCAAAGCTGCTAGGTCACATAACCATTTCTGAAAATTTACCCTCCTCTCCTCTTTTATATGTCTAATGTGCCAAAAAGTGCAATTGGGCAGCTGTAAAATGGTGTTTGAATCCA
>NW_009593160.1:0-2453 GCF_000690535.1 Cariama cristata | reverse complement strand
GAGGTCCAATCTCTGACACCATTTGGGGAGGGATGGAGGGCTGGCATTGTGATGTCCCATCTCCCTAACCTCTTCTTCTTAAATGATGCACCCAACCTATGGAAATGCAAGATTCAGTTATTTTCTTCTCAGGGGAATGGGGAAGCAGGGGAGAGGATTTGGACCCTTGCTTCCTCCTGGATTGCCTTTGTTCCCTTGCTTTAGGGCAAGTTGCAGCTAACTTTTTCTGTTGAGTTGGCTCTACTTTGCAAGAGCTAACACTTTGTGGAGTCTTCTTCTTAAATGATGCACCCAACCTATGGAAATGCAAGATTCAGTTATTTTCTTCTCAGGGGAATGGGGAAGCAGGGGAGAGGATTTGGACCCTTGCTTCCTCCTGGATTGCCTTTGTTCCCTTGCTTTAGGGCAAGTTGCAGCTAACTTTTTCTGTTGAGTTGGCTCTACTTTGCAAGAGCTAACACTTTGTGGAGAGGTGACTACAACCCAGTGTGGCCCTTCTCTTGTCTGATCAGATTAGGGAGGCTTGCTCTTTATCTTAGCAGATGTTCAAATGCTTTATTCAAAACTCAAGAGCTTCAGTAGTAGAGTTGGGGAGAGCGTTCCTCGCCTCAGTATCTTTTAGCTTGCTGTTTAGGACTGGCCTTTTGGTAGTAGTCTGATCTTTTGTTGCTGCAGCATGAATCAATTATTTACAGTGCTCCACCTCTACACACCTACACCGATTTGGATCTACCTTTACACATTGAGCATGGTGGCAGGAGAGGATACAGAGGAAAAAAGCCTCAACCACACTCTAATTTTCTTCAGATTTCCCAGCAGCGCTCTGCCGGGATGCTGGGTTTGTGTACGACAGCTGTGTTATATAAATGTGCTAAATAAAAGAGACTTTTAAAGTATCAGGGAACATGGGAGATAGGAAGAGGAAGGTTTTCAGGGGTGGGGGGGTGTCTGTAAACAGTGCTGGAGCTGTTAGTGTTAATAGTCTGGAAAGGAATCTTGCCTTATATTAAATATTCAGGCTAAAAGAGTTAATTGCCAAAAAAAAAGGAAAGATGAAAATATTTTTTTTTTGGTGACAGCAAAAAAGTGCTTCTTGGTTGCGTTTGTGCTTTCTGCTCTCTTTGGAGTAAGTGTGCTTTTACGTCAGATTTAGCGAAGGGGAGTTCATTTAACTTTTTTTATTGACTGGATTGTGTGCCAGTTTTTTTTTTTTTTTTTTTTTTTTAATGCTTGTTTATGTTTAACAGATGAACACTTTTATTCTCCGTCCTCCTTGCTGTATACGTACTGAGAGCCTGTGGTGACATAGGCTGGATTCCAACCTGGCTGCAAAACAGGGATTTATTGATACTGATGATTTCTTTGTCCTTAACGAAAGCTCAGCAAAGGTCACTCTGTTGACTTCTATTATGTCAACTGCTTTTTGCATAGTTTCCCCTATGGATGCTTTCAGAAGATTTCAGGATGTTCCTTACGTTGTTTCTTTCCTTCCTCGATGACACCCCCTTACCGTGATGTTTTCCTGTCTCCTTTAATTTGTGTGATCAGTTGAAATACTGAGCCTTCAGAAACTTCTTGTGCCAAGTGACATCTGTTGACTTGCTCTTCATGCTTGTCATTTTGCTGAGTACAGGTGTCCCGGGTCTAAGGATGTGGTTCAAAGCCCCTGTTCTGTGCAGTTTCTTAGCATTACTGAATAAGAATAATCAATTCGTGAAGAATGCCACAGTAGACTATATTTGTTAGCATTTACGCTTAGTGTGGACCATACATGAAGATCATCATGGATTTGGGATTTCTGCATTACGAGAACTGTGATATCATTTAGCTTTTCCCCCCTTTTTAAGAAAACCAGGCTCGATGATGTATTACTTGTACAGTATCTTAAAAAGATGCGACTGCAGATGATGGGCTGGCTCTGACTTTGATCCATCCTTAACCTCCACTGGTAGAAAGGAGTTAGAAACTTGAGTGAAATGATGCAGTTACTGTTCATGCATTTGTCTGACCTCACTCGGGATGGTTTTCAGTCCAAAATTTCCAGGTGATGTCTTTATTCTTCTGTTTCCTCTCATTCGCTCCATCTTCCTCCTGCATCCAAGACGATGTTGAGAAGGGGGTTCATCTTGACATTTCTGTTAAGTCACAACTTTTGACACTTCTAGGCTAGAGCTAATGCTGCAAACTGTCTTAGAAAATGAACGAAAAATTTCAGTCACAAATCGTTGTTGCAAATCATTTGTCCCTGTGCTAAATGAGTTGATCTCTTTCAGCAGTAACTCAGGATTCAGATCTGCATTTTAATATTAAAGCAGCTAAGCTCGTTCTTAATTTTAAATGTATGAATGATCTTACTAATTTCACAAAAAAGGCAGTGCAGGATGATTACCATCATCTCATCATCTTTAGTAACCCTAAATGGGACTGGATAGCATCGTGCCCATTTTTAAAAA
>NW_009593159.1:0-9450 GCF_000690535.1 Cariama cristata | reverse complement strand
TCCCTTCCAGCCCAAATGATTCTATGAACCTTAGTACTATTACTTCAGCAGAATTTTGCAAATCTTTCCCTTCTCCTCTTCTATGTCTCCTTGTTCCACATACACAAGTACACTGGGGCAGGCTTGCATAAAAATGAGGGAAAGATGCTTTCTGGTGGGTCCTGATTCTGCAAGCTTTAAAATGCCAGCTTTCTGCAAATGTTACTGCTCTACAAAATAAATAAATAAATTTGGCTAGCCATTTGACTGCAAGAATCCAGACCATAATAGATGTGGAAACAAAGAAAGCTCACCTGGAGAGTCAGGCAATACTGGGGGAAAAGGTTCTGTGGTGTTTTGAAGCATTTCCTATCCCATGAAGAAAATTCTACTTATTTAGGTTTAGAAATCAAAAGTGCATTTAATGTACCTGAATATGTAAATCAAGCAATCCAAAGCTGAATTACAGGAGACAGAATTACATATAATGTGTGGTAGAAATTAAGTACTTCAGTATGTCTTCAATATTTTGTTCCCATTTTGCCCAAATAGACTGCGCTAAAAAATCCTTTGAGTGACAGAAATTATACCTTTCGGTTCACATACGCATTTTAGTTAGTAAAGTCCTGCTAAATACAGCACAATGTACGTGCATCCAGTGACAGGAATTCGCAGTGCTTAACAGGAGACTTAAAGTGATGCAGTTAACTTCACTGCAGAGCAAAGGAACAGAGTAAGACAAACTGCGTAGCTGCATTGAGGATGCCTCTCCTTTGTGGAGGGTGATGGAGACAGTTGTGTTCAAAATATGATTCTCATGAAATGGTGCTTCCTGCAGCTTGCTTGTCCTGTGTGTATCCATGGTTTCTCTGAACAAACAGGATTCTTGCAAAAAGTCAAACGTAGTGTCAACAAACTCAGAGGCTTCAGTGGTTTTTCTGAATACGGCGTAGCTACAGCGTAGAGCAAAATCTGACCAAAGTGGCATAATACGTCCCCAAGAAGACTGACACAATTTTTTTCTAAGCTTATTTTTTGTTTCCTGCAACCCCTCCCCCCCCCTTTCCCCTGGAAACCTGGGCAGTTAAAAGAATCTGGAAATGCTGCTATAATTAAATATGTGGTATGTAGTGCAGTGGCCTTATCTCCCTGGTCTCCTCTGTGAGCTAGGCTCTGAGATGAGATGCATTTTCTATAAAGCCCAATGGTTAGCACCCCTCATGACAGAAGATGAGGGACAGTTGCTCAGGGATGGCTGTGGACAGCTGATCCTCCCTCAAGACAGATAGACAGAGGTCTCTTCTTGTCTCAATTTACTTGCAAAATCAACAGTGTGGTTTGACCATAAGGATGTTCTTCTGTTCTCTTAGCAGAGTATTAAGCCTAAGCCTTTCCTACAGGGAGCACATAGATTTGCATTTGTTCAACTGTTCTGTCTGCAATCCTAAGGAAGACAAGAGGGTCATTGTAGCATGGGCCAAGATGGGCCATCCTTATGTGAATGTATTTTTAGACCTTGTATTATGGGCACAAATGGGCAGGAAATTATGTTTAAATGCATGGAAACTTCTTTACTGTGAATGTGGTAGAAGAGTGAAACAGGTTGCATTCAGAGTTTGTGAAGTCTCCCTCTTCGGAGCTATTCAAAACCAAACTGGATGCAAACCTGAGCAACTTGCTCTCCCTGGCCATGCTCTGAGCAGGTGGCCTTGGCTAGACTATCTCCAACCATCCCTTCCAGCCTCAGCCATTCTGTGGTCAGAAACTTTCCCAGACCAGGCATGGCCAGTCTACTTTGTATGCTGTTACCAGTCTGATGCCCTGTGGATGAGGAAAGGTGGAGCGAACCAGACACAGCATGCACAGATGACCTGCAAAATTATATGTATTAAGCATCTTTTTCTGCCAGATACTTCTGCGTCTGTCCTTTAACTAGCACTATTGAACCCTGTGTCCCACTTCCCAGTATCCCAGTATGCTCTGTTCTTTACAATGGCCTGACCCAAAGCCAGCTGAAGTTGTTATGTTGTTCCCATTGACTTCGGCAGGCAAAGCTTCAGTTCCTAGTTCAGTTCTGTTCTCTGCTGGTGGAAAATCTGGATTGTGAAGAGGAGATGTTTTCCTGATTAATGACTGAGTCTTATGCTGCTGCCTGGGCTATTCTAGGACAGGATCTGATGTAAACTGCTGTTCTTGGTCTCCCTACTGGAAGAACCTGAAACTCCTCAGTTTTGACACAGCTGGTGGTACTGCTTGGGATATACACTTTAATCACTCTCCCAAATGATTTGTCTGCAGAAACCACTGTTATACTGTCACTCCATGCAGCCCCCCACCGCATGTGTGCATGCACACACATACTTCCCTGCCAGTCCATCATCTTTGACTGGCAGCTATTCTTGCAAAGCTGCCTTCTGTTTTGTCTCCTGCTTTCCTGCCTTTGCTCACATGCGTCTCTCACTGATGCCATTTCTCCCTTTCGTAGGCAGGGAGCTCTTCTCCCACTTAAAGCTGCTTTGCTTTTCATCCCACTCCACCATCTTCACTGTCACGGGCAGTGTGATGAGAGCTCTTTGCCTTTTCATTTCAAAGGACAGACTTCCAGTTCACACTATTGCCAGACTATTTCTTTTAATACATAACCGTGTGCCATATGTCTTTCCTTTCCAACAGAGACTTATTTTGCAGCAGCCTTTCTCTCAGAGACACCTGCAAACTCCTTATTGATTTGTCTTGCCAGCTCTCCCTGCTCAGTCTCTGCACTGTCAGGGTCTATGGCTCTCTTTACTTCCTGCAGCTTTTCTCTTCTTGCATAAAGGTGCAGGCAGATATACCTGTGAGGTCTCTATTGTCAGCAAAAATAGACTTCTAACGTGGCCAGAAGCATAAATAACTTCCTTGTGGTCTTGTCCAAAAAATAAATTTAAACAAAGCCCTTCTATCTGTCTGCAGCTACAGAAAGTGCAAAAGGCTTCACTACTGTGTCTTCTATAGCTTTATAAACAGATAGTTTCCCTACTTTCTCAATGCAGCTGAATGAATGCTGTCCAGGGATATTTAGTGCCCCCAACCCCTTGGTAGACATGGCATTAAAAAGAAAACAAAAAAGAAAAAGGGTTTCATGTGAAATGACCATTTGCTTCAAAAGAGCATTGATTGAATAATAGATCAAGCTTCACTTCAGTGCAGTGTTTTTAATTAAAGATGTGCCTTTGCTCACATGCTTCTGCTCAGCACTAACTTGAGAGACTGAAATGTATTGAGTATTCTCTGTAATTTTATAATCAGTGGTTAATTCTCCTCTGGCGTCTTCTGAGCCTTTTGGTAGCACTCACGGGCCACTAAAATTATGAAGGTGAGACTTAAATTGAGCTCAAGCCTCTAAAGTTTTGATCAGCAGATTAGGTTGGTTTTCTTTGGCATAATGGAATAGGCGTTCGTGTTCAGGTTCCCAGCTAGAGCGAAATAGGAAAGTGTTCCTGCAATCCCTGCAGCAGCACCGGCTTTTTCTGGTGGCACAGCTGATCCCTGTTTAGGGATAGGGCTGATTCAGTCACACCGAAATTTTAACACCTAGACTGTCTCATGCTTTCTGGGGAGTTTGCCAGTGGTTTAAAATAGAGAATTTGGACTTGTGCATCTCTGATCCCAGTCTCATGTCATTACAGGTGACATACTACTCTTCTCCAGTCCCCCTTGCATTTCAGAAGTGTTGCTCCTCCTGTCAGTCCACACAGTGCTGCTTTAGCTTTTTCTCCCAGTTCCTGTCCCATGGAAAATTCCTCCTTTCATCCTCGCCATGAGACTTGCTGAAATTCTCATGGCCCCATCACATCATGACACCCTCCTCTGCCTGGCACCATGACTTCTGCTACTCCAGCTCATCTCCCGGCTGAACTGGATCAAAGGCAATTGACCTTCTTAGTCTGCAGACTGACACTGGTGATTGCTCAAAACTGAAATTGTACTTCCATGGGCTAATTCCATGCTAAACTTCACACTGGCTTTTCTGAAAGTGAAGAATAAGATCATATGTAACTTGTACAGTGTTGATTTGCTACATATTAGCCTTGACTTTTTCAACATTCAACCCAAAGATACTGGGGACACTAATTTTTACCTCTGCGAGAAGGGAAAAGATAATTTCAGATTTTCATCCGGTTAGTTAAAATCAATGCCTGTTCTTCTCAGGAAAAAAAAAACCTAAAACCAACCAAACCAACCTTTATATTTTTGCGGTTTTCAGGTGGTAATGTTTTGTACACGGTGAGACCCATGTTTTTAGAACCTAAGGTCAGGTTTAGTTCTGCTCCTTGTTGCTCTCTGTAGGAACTTCGCCACTTACATCAGTGGCAATAAAATCGGGGCATAACTATTAGCATAAGCAGTTAGACCAGTATTGCTTTAGACCAAATTCAGATTGCTTGCTGATAATTTGAGCAATAAATTGGCTTTGACAAATTTCCAGTATTATTTTATCATCATAATTATTTGCTGTTCTATTTTGAATCTGCAAATTATTTCATACAGTTCTATTTACATATGCAATAAAAGCTGGGTACATGATCTATTGTCTTGCCAACAGCAAAATAAATAAAACAGTTTGTGAAAGATTATTCCTGACTTTTTGGTAGAGCTGTGATAAGTTAATAAATAATTACTTAGATGATAGATTCTTAGAAGGAGTAAGTATGAAACAAGTTTGAAACACATAGCATATACACTGCTGCAGAAGTTTTGTCTGAAGCCTAATTCTAAAGTCATATTGAGATTAGAAATGGAATTGTGATAGACTTTTCATTTTGAAACATGTGCTGATAAAACATTCCTCTGTAAAAGGAACAGAGTTTTTGAGTTAGAGCATTTGTAGTTTAGCAAATAAACCTGTCTAAAAGACACAGTGGATGAAGGTACATCAGTCACATCTTATGATTAGGATAGCAACATGGCAAAGAAGTAATGTACCAAATAAGTGTTGAAATTGATGGCTGTACCCTTTATAAGTTATAAAGAATAAAGGCTTGTGAGATATATATTTTTTCAGTATTGTTGGCAAAGTACTCGGATATTTTGGATACAAATATTACAAAATCAGGGGTAGAAATTTTGGCATGTATTTTTATTTCCAAGAATGTGTAAAAAATGCTGATTGAAAAGGACCACCAATCACACGCAGAATAGAAAACCACACAAAGGCATACTTCAGCATATATGTCTTAGAGCCTGCTCTTGTGGTTTCTACAATCTTTTTAATCAATTTTCTACATTTACTGATAAACCAAACTTTTGGTTAGAAACACTTTCAATGAAAGCAGTAAAGTATCTGAGAGTGTCATGTGAACATATTTGGGTAAAAGTTAGTAAAAGAAATTTGACTTGCTTTTCATTTTGTAGTTGACCCATGAACCTCCATATCAACTTCTAGATTTCGTGACAAATCAGTATACTGTATGTACTGAACAATAAATTATTCATGAGCAGCCCTCACCCTGACTGAAGTTGAGAAAGACTGTTGAAAAAGTGTAACTGTAAAAAAAAAAAAAACAAACCCCAAAACAACATGGTGAAATGGAAATGTCAAACAATGTCAACAATGTCAAATTACCAATTTCTTCTGAATGACTCACCCAGCTGCAGTACTTAGTCGTGTACAGTCAGCAACAAGGAATCAGGACAATAACTACAGATTTCCTTCCTCCTTCCCTCACATTGGGCTAAAACACAAACTATCCAAAGTACTGCTAGCACAGGGTATATCTTAATAACTTTCCTAGGTTTGTCCATCCTCTCTCCAGTCCCCCAAAATCTAGTGGCAGCTCTTCAGGTTAGCAATACGTTTTCTGTTGCTTCACATTCTCAGTTTTTCTTACCCAGGCAGAGTTAAGCTTGACCTCTGCAGTGGTGTAAGCTGTGTGTAAAAAATTGTGGTTACCCTGAAAAACTCTATTGAAATGGGTGGTGCATCTCCTCACTGAGTTAACGCTCTAGGTATTGCATCCCTATGGTCAGCATGTTCCCAAAGATGTCATGGACCAAAGGAGGTGGTAAAACCATGACCGTAAAAATCCTTCTGCAAGACTCTAGATGTTGTCTCAAACAGACTTTAGGTGGCCCACTCTGGGTAACCAAGAGACTGTAGATACAACCAGGTGCAACCAAGTTGCATCTCACCTTCACAACTGGCAGGACCTTATTCTCTGCTCAGTGATCAGGTACCTGATTTAGTGGGAGTCCTGCCCGGACTAGGAAGATCAGCTGAGACATATGACTTATTAGTGTCATTGCAGTCATTTGCTACAGTTGTCACACTGTCTACAGCCCCGAGCTGCCTTGTTGCCCAGTGTCTCAAACGGTGAGGAGATCATGCCAGCGACACACTGTGTTCTGTTCTCTCAGTATGCCTTCAGAGTTGCCTTGGTATGTTCCCTCTGAGCCTTCTGTTTGATGCAAATCTGCTCACTCTCTATTACACTTGTGGGGTGTTGTGTGTGGGGATCCTGGCATGTCCTGAAGGTCTCTGCATTTCCAGTGAGTGACTGATTCTTGGATACTTGAAATATTTGTTGAGTAAGGGTTTTTTTCTGTGTTTGTGCTTCTGCTAAATATCTTTTGATCTTTCAGGATAGGAAGCCTTACTCAGTAATAAGTCAAGGTTTGTTTATTGTTCTGAAGAAATGTTAAAGAAGGTAAAGACCCCTTGGGTTGAAGAAGAAAGGACTAGGCATGACCCTAACCCTAGTACCTATGCAATGGCTGACCAGTTTGTCTGTAAGGAATCAAACCAGACTCATTGTACTTACGTAGAGAAGTGAGCAAAAGCAGGGCAGAATTATTGAAGGAAGCAAAACCCAAGTTGTTAATCAGGTGAATCAATTCAAGGGGAGCTGCAGCTAGAAACTCAACTTGGTTTTTTTAAGTCTATCTTTGTGTGCCGGTTGCTGCACTTTAATGCCTTCTTCCAACCTGCAATACTTAAAAAATTACTTTAGATTTATTGTAAATCAGTATTAATAACAGCCATTGAAGTACTCTTTGCCAGCTTCCTTGCACGGTACTGAATGTAATCAACTCTGTGTAAAAGTAATACGCATGGAACGCAATGTTCCCTTGGGGAATAATTCGTCTTCCTGTATTGCCTTGGCCATACCCTTCAGGTATACTTTCCTTAGCTGTGATTGATTTGCAAATAAGGATATTACCTTTCACATTGCTGCTTAAATGCTGCTGTGTAGTATGTACCTGGGGTGGTGGTTCTTTCAGCTTTTGGTCTAAAAGCCTGTAACAGCACTGAAGCAAGCTATCAGAGCAAGTCCTTCTGGCCTTTACCTGCACTGGCAAATGTGGAAAAAGGTTAGAGAACTGTTTGCATAGGATGCTCTTTTAGCTTGTACATGAGGTCTGCAGGGATGTGTGTTTTAGTTTTGTTTAGTTTGCTATTGGGCAGAACTATTTGCACCCAGGCTTGCTCTGGTGTGCTTCTGGAAGGTATCCTTGAGAGTCATACACCTTTCCATAAATATGTAGACAACTTTCCAGATACAAGAATGGGTAAAATGGACAGTGGTGAACTGCACTGAGTGTGCTTGTAAATGCTTTTGCTTGCTGTGTAAGGTGTTAAGAGGTCCATCTGTGTAGAGGCTTCTGTGGTCCTCATTTGCCTGGTAGCACCTTGTAGTCTTCACTGGACTTCAGTCTTTCTGAGTTCTGCAAGGAAGAGAAGTGGAGTGATTGTCTCTATTTACAGCTGGGGAAGCTGAGATCCCTGTCAGATCCATGTAATTTATGTGAGGTTATGCACCCCGTACACAGCTAAACTGTGATTTGAACTAGAGTCTCCAGTGGTGTCTCATGTGCTTGACACAAATGAAGGTCTTTCACCGTTCTTCTCAGGAGTCTTTTCTAATGCAGAAAATGGAGTTACCATGCTGAAGACTCTTCTCCTGGACCACCCACATCTGTTTCCAGGTCTGCATGGTCTTCATCTGTTACAGAGCACAGTTTCTATCTGCCACCTCTGTTCTCTCTCTCCCTGCTTTTGAATGAGTGAGCCTTTAGCAGACACAGGTGAATTCTTGGCTGCTGGTTCTCAATGTGGAAATCAGTGATGCCCTGTGCGTGAAAAAGGGAAAAACCTGGAGTCAGGTGATGACTCCAGAAACAACGTGTTTTCTGTCCTATTTCTGAAGGGATGGAACCCGAGGGTGTTTCTTACACTGGGCTTTTAACCAAATTGCAGGACATCCCAGAGCTACTCTTCTACCCAACCTTTTATCAAGTGTCCTGGAGCTGATAGCTGTTTCACTTAGCAAAACTGGAGCATGCGTTACAATGTGAATCATAGAATCCTTTAGGTTGGAAAAGACCTTTAAGATCATCAAGTCCAATCGTTAACCTAGCACGGCCAAGTCCACTACTAAACCATGTCCATAAGCACCACACCTACACACCTTTTAAATGCCTCCGGGGATGGTGACTCCACCACCTCCCTGGGGAGCCTGTTCCAGTGCCTGACAACCTTTTCTGTGAAGAAATTCTTCCTAATATCCAATCTAAACCTCCCCTGATGCAACTTGAGGCCATTTCCTCTCATTCTATCGCTTTTACTTGGGAGAAGAGATCAACCCCCAACTCACTACACCCGCCTTTCAGGTAGTTCTAGAGAGTGATAAAGTCTCCCCTCAGCCTCCTTTTCTCCAGGCTAAACACCCCCAGCTCCCTCAGCCGCCCCCATCACACTTGTGCTCCAGACACTTCACCACCTTCGTTGCCCTTATCTGGAGTCACTCCAGCACCTCAAGGTCTGTCTTGTAGTGAGAGGCCCAAAACTGAACAGAGTACTCAAGATGCGACTTCACCAGTGCTGGGTACAGGGGGACAATCACTTCTCTAGTCCTGCTGGCCACCAGGCCAGGATTCTGTTGTCCTTCTTGGCCGCCTAGGCACACTACTGGCTCATGTTCAGCCGGCTGTCAACCAGCACCCCCAGGTCCTTTTCTGTCAGGCAGCTTTCCAGCCACTTGTTCCCAGGCCTGTTCAGCTGCATAGAGTTGTTATGACACAAGGGCAGGACTTTGCACTTGACCTTGCCGAATTTCATACAACTGGCCTTGGCCCGTCAATCCAGCCTGTCCAGATCCCTCTGCAGAGCCTTCCTTCTCTCAAGCAGATCAACAATCCTGCCTAACTTGGTGTTATCTGCAAACTGACTGAGGGTGCACTCGATTCCCTCATCCAGATCATTGATAAAGATATTAAACAGAACTGGCCCCAGTACCAAGCCCTGGGGAACATCACTTGTGACTGGTCACTGACTGGATTTAACTCCGTTCTCCACCACTCTTTGAACCTGTTTTAGCAGGGAAAGGTTAGCCCAACCAAAGCCAAGAGCAGCCAGTTTCTCCAGGAGAATGCTGCGGGAAATGGTGTCAAACGCTTTACCAAGGTCTAGGTAGACAACATCCACAGCTTTTG
>NW_009593158.1:66511-70717 GCF_000690535.1 Cariama cristata | reverse complement strand
AGGCGGGCTGCCTGCGCCGCCGCACCCGCGGCCCGACGGTGCCCGGGCCTCGAAACTCCTCAGACCACCCTGGGGAGTCACGAGCCTCCCAGAACATGGCAACTGATGATGATGATCTTTTGTACCCCATAAAACCCCTCTGTCCGTCTGGGTGTATTTTCTTGAAGAGAAAGAATATCCTGTTACTCTGGGGTATCTGCAGTGGCTGCGTGGCAGCTTGTCCTTCTCCATACTCTCCAAGCAGGAGAGGAGCGTTCCTCTGCCTGATGCTGTCTGAGGAGCAGAGATACTGTTAGCTTGTAGGGAAGGACCTGAAACTGTAAGAGATTCATGAGATACAGACACTGAGCAAAGACTGAGAAAAGGAATTAAAATGGTTTCTACACTTCTTTCTTTCCTTTTTTCTACACTTTCTTTTCTTTACCACAGCATCGCTGCATTTTTTTGACCACTAGCGATCTCGCATACTACCTTAAAGCTTGGTAAAATTCATGCCTGAAAATGTCAGTCCATTTAGCAAAATCTGTCTGTGGAAATACTTTTCAGAACACTCTGAAGACACAGGCTGGATCTATGTATTTATGAATACACAACCAACCTTACGGGGTTTTCCCCTCTGTATTTGCTCCTATAAAAGCCAGCACTTTCTGCCAGGAATCATTTAAATTTACAAGGGAAAGGGGCACAAAAGCCTGAAATTACTTTGGTTTTCCTAGTGAAGCTTTATTTGCACAACTCCTTTGAAACAAAGACAAGCACTAGTATGAAATAGGAAGAGTTCCTCTCTGACTAGCAAAGGTATCAACTACTTTCTAAATTAAGAACAAAAACATTTTCATTTCTAGTGTGGCCTGGTTCCACGCATTTTAAGTTCTTCTCAAATGTTGTATGCAGTTACCTTTACCAAATCCTCATTGAGAAACAAAACCCAGCCCCTATTCTCTGAACCACTTGACAACACGAGGCATGTATGTGAAAAGATCGATGGGTGATGTGCAGCTGAGTAATGGCCCAGTTCTACTTTGGCCTATAACAAGGTTTGAGACCAAAATTTCTTTCAGCACAGAGGTTCATATTTCACACCAAAAAAACCCCCCAACAACCAAACAACAACAACAACACAACCCCCACAAAAAACCCCATACCACCAATCAAAAAACCAGCAACCGAATCTTTGTTCATGAAAATATAATTGCCTCAGGTAAAATCAAGTTACGTAATTAGAACAACAAAGAAAAATTCTACCACACTGGGTACATCTGTTGCCATGTGCATAAATTCTCTATGACTTACCAAAGTAATTTATCCACCCAGAACACACATCCAAGCCGGCCAATATCTAGTACTGAGCAGAAAGGAAATTTAGAGAAAGGCACATCATTTATCATTACAGACAGCTCAGCAATATTGTGAACAGGGAGCACAATTTCAGTGGAGGGGGAAGAGGGAGTGGGAGAATGAAGATTGGAAATGCCTGCTGAGCTCAGAGCCTGCTGTAACAGCAGCCTGACATCAGGATCTCAAGGGCTACTTCCTCTGAGAAAAGAGGAGTACAGAAAGCCGTGTCTTAACCATTCAACCCTGTCCCAACACATATTGTAATTCAATCAATTGCTATTTTGTGATGGAAAAACTTGCTGTCGGAAAATTTTTGACCACCCTTGCATAACGTGCAGTAGACTTTAATGTGAAGAATAAACAAACTCACCACTCTATGGCAGTCTTACATTAAGGCTGAAACCTTCCACAATTAACTATTACAAAAAGCCCATCTTCATATGCTGCATGTAAAATTCTACCCCTTCCTCTCTGCACTTGGGAGTTCTTGGCAAGGGTTTCAATGCAGTTAGTACAAAAGCCTGTCTGCTGAACTTTCCAACACACTGTTCAGCTTTCTAGGCTACAAGATGCTAGGGCAAGGCAAGGCAAGGGTACATTATTAGTGATAATTTTGCTGTTTGACCCCCTCAATACCTTTATCAACAAATCAAGTTTAGATAAGAGAACATACTGACATATGGGTATCAACTTCATCCTACAGAATCTCATCGTTCATTAAAGTTAAGGAAGATTTTAGCTCCTGGCATCACAAAAGAAGCCCTAAATCCACGAGCAGGCTGTAAACAGTGTCTTCGTGAGGTTTCAGGCTCCCCAGAGCTTCTACACAAGGCAGTGTTCTGTTGTTCTTGATGGTGCATCAACGGTGATTCCCAGTGAGCTACTTGGAGGCAAGGAGGACTTAACACAGCTCCAGATAGAAGAGATGATAGAAGCTGCAGGGACTAAATTTTACTAGAGGCAGGTTTTAAACACGTAGTTTGGGAGACGTCTATATTTTCAGGAGCTATTTCAACTGAACTGCCTCCAGCACAGTCTTGGATGAAAGCACAACTGCAAGCTGCTGAATGCAAGCCTCCGTTAGTCTGTTCCTACTGCACATTACAAGTCATATTCAACTTCGTAAGTGAGCATAGGCCCTTCTCCTTCTACCCTCCTTTTGGAGATGCTGTGGCAGTAGCATGCCTTCTTTCTAAAATGAGCCACTTTCACCTTTCCAGGCTGTGGACTAGAGAAGAAGAATCGGCAATCGTTTTAGCTGTGTGCACGCAGTCAGGGACACAGCGAAGAATTTCTAGTCTCCTCCTGCACAAGTGCCAAAGGAGTGTGTTTTCAGTTCTTAATTTCTAGGAGGTCCCTGATTTTCTTGCTTCAGTTTCTGAGATGCAGAAATGACACACTCATTTCTCTGCCACAGAGCTAAGTTCAGAAAAATCAGCTGGCTGCACAAGAAAAAGGAGATTATTAAAATACATGTCTCCTTTTCAGTCATGTTGGAAAACTTGAACAACCTTACAGTAAATATTTTAGCTACCATGACATCCTGAAAGCCTGCAGTACCACTCTCAAAACAAGAGAGCAAATTAGGGAACAGGAGAAAAAAAAAAAAAAAAAAAAGAGAAAAGAAATAATCATAGATATTCCAACAGAAGAAGAATGAAGGACATACTGCTAACCAAATGTTTCAATAAAAGGTAAAATAAAAGGGCAAAGACTGAGGGAAGACCTTATTGCTTATGAACTAAGATGCATATTTGTTATTGCTGAAGGACAAAAGTAAGATGACATTCATTCTCCATCTAGATTGTCCCTGACACACCAGAAGTACCAAATGGGCCAAGATGGCGTTCCTTTCCTAGGTGCCATCAACCTGCATCAACCAAAATGGAATGCTACTAGGTTAACTCTGATGAAGCAGCCATATTAATCCTAACCAATTTCCTGCCTGCAGTTTGGGGAATTCCACTCAAGATCAGAAAGATGTATTTGTACTGAAAGTGTTTTACCCTTATTGAAGAATAAGGGCATTTTATGAGAACCAATTTGACCAATGAGAGTTGAGTCAGACAATCTGATTTTAAAAAAAAGAAAAAACACACCAAAAAACCAAACCTACCACACCCAGAAAAAACACCATAAAAAATAAATTAAAACAAACAAAAAAAACCACAAAACAACCCAACCCTCCAAAATCAAAAACCCAACAACAACAAAAAAAATCCAACCTCAAACCAAAAAAACCCCATAGTTCTTTTCATCACACCTTGATTCCTTTTCCAATGGGATATTCACAAAGCTTGTTAATCCAGATTGTGCATAGTTTAATCAAATGTAAAGAAAAAAAAAATAAAATTAAGCTCAGAACACTATTTCTGGCAAACAGCAAAAACTGTCCTTGACTCGAAGGGTCTCAAGTTTAACATGGTGGAGGCAGAAATGGCATACAAACAAAACAAAAAGTAGAAAGTATATTTTGGTTTTCTATGGCTTTCATAGAGAGTCAGAGATCAGCCTGGCTTTGCCTGAAATAGGATGTAAGTTTTCACACCACTGTCAGTTTGTTAAAGAACACATGGAAAGGTTCAAACTGAAATAACGCCTGAAACTAGATAGCTTGGCACCATGTCTGGACTGTGTTTTAAATAGAGTCCTAACTGGAACTATGCAAACTTTCAGCCATATTTGCAGTCTGATGGGAGATTAAATGACATGTTTTTAAAACACAAAGCATTGGCCATTTTGTGTTTCTGCTGCTGGTTTTGAAATTCCTATCGCTAGTTACCCAACATATAATGCTTATTCATATAATACTTAAATGTGATAACTTTTACAAGGAAAGTTGAAAAATTGTCAAAGAACTATAATGGG
>NW_009593158.1:9963-66480 GCF_000690535.1 Cariama cristata | reverse complement strand
GCGGTGGGGGGTGGGGGGGGTGGACACGACACATTAAACAACTGTTCAAATGGTTGAATCGGCACCATATGATCATATGTGCTGTCATGGCAAGTTTGAAATGGTTCAGACAGAAAAGGCTCCTGTCCTAAGCCAGATTTACTGTTAAAGAACTCGCACTGTTGATCCACAGGCTAAATCCACAATGTTAGGGCTTGTTACGGTCAGGTCTTTCTGAGAGGCATCCGCAGAATGCCATCCCCATCACCCCCTATTAAAGGTAACTCGTTTATTATGTGTGTATCATAGCAGGACTTGGCCTTTTGTTCCTTGTCAGTAGTGCAGCCTACACTGTACTATCCAAAAGCCACACAGAGCTTTCCATGTTATTAAAAGAGAACTGGTGCCAATCAACCTAGGACAGTGCAGAGGCTGAGCCCTATCTCAGAAAATTCTCAGATGCTGACACTTATAACAAAATTAATTACTACTCTATATAGCCCGATTGACAGAAACCCTAGGCCCTTTGACAGTGACATGTCAAAATACAATTCAACATGGATGTAGTAAGGCATACTGAAACTGGCCTCGTACTCTTAAGTATCACCAAACATCAACTGCAAAAAAAAAAAAAAGCCTCCTCGTTTTTGGGATGGAGTCACATTTCTATTTTCATAAAAGAACAGGCCATTGAATTTCACCTAAAAAAAATAAATTGGCAAAACAAGTCATTAATCTGTTCTACTGTAGAATACACAGCTCTAAACTAATGA
Source organism: Cariama cristata (assembly GCF_000690535.1). NCBI lineage: Eukaryota > Metazoa > Chordata > Aves > Cariamiformes > Cariamidae > Cariama > Cariama cristata. The sequence goes on along the minus strand of NW_009593158.1, from coordinate 65,728 downwards.
ATATTTGAAATGAAGAGAGTGAAGTTAAATTATTCCTACACAACCTACAGATGTTGTAGGCAGTCTGAAGCATATGTGTTTGGTTTAGTCATTTAACAAAATGCATAGCCATATATCGGCTTATCTGGAAAATTAATTTTTATTTATTATTTTTTAGCTCTAGCATATTTGAGCACAGGCTCATTCTTTTCATTGGATAATCACAACTGGAGATGCAGATATTTCTTTGTTCTTTATAAGCTTCCTAGAAACAAATACAAGAAGATATTCTGCAGGGAAGACTCAGACTCTTAACAAGAACAGCTTTTGCAAAATAATGCTGTCTAAAAGCTACGAAATGAAAGACGGACGGTAGTTTTAACATATTTTCGTAACAGATTCCTTCTATAAATTTGAATTGCTACAGTTATCTGAAACAAACTTTGGCAGATTTTTAGCAGACCAGATGTCCACAATAAAATGTTATTTAATGTATCTATGAACAGTTTCCAATATGCAAATAACTCAGTTTCTGCAAACATCTGATGGACAACTGCCAAAATGATGGGTGTTCATTTCAGTAGAGTAGAAAGAGTGGCTATATAGATTCTTAGTTTTCTGATAAAAGCACCATTTAAAATATTTATTTATTCAATTTATTATAGTACATAAGGAACATGTTTGTTTCTAGCAAATAGTCCAAAAACATAATGAAGTTATAATAAACTCAGGAATAAAATCAACAATGCCTTCAGTGGCAGAAAGCTGGAGGAAGAAAAAGCAAATTATCCAAAGGATGCTTAGCAGTTGTTTTCCACATAAATTGGATGAGGTGCTTTCACATGGCTGCCGGACTTCGAAGTGCTGTAGTAATTTGCATTGCTTGGTTGTAATTTTGCTTTCTATGATCTTCTGACACTGCGAGGCACAGTAATACAGGCCAGCAGACCAATACAGCCAAGTGGCTTGATGATAAACTTGTCTTAAGATATGAGAAAGCATCTTGGTGTATTACATCCCCCAGACAGACAACTCCTCAACATTAAGAGAGCTAGCTAGATTGGAAATCATTTCCTCCATAACCTCCAAAACATCAACGACAACCCCATCCTTCCCAAAGTGCAGGTCCTAGGGCAAAAGGCAACAAGGCAGCTTTGATAGTCAGGTAGAGAATAAGGATTTACAGCTCCGTCGCTCTTTCTAGGCTTTTTAATGTTAGCTATTTTCTCATTTTCCTAAGCAATTGAAAAATTTCACCCAGCTGATGGGTCTTCTCAGTTTGTTGTTATTTGATTCTTAAATCATGACCTTGCTGATATACTAAATTGCCTCCAGATTATTTTATTAATGTTCTTATAAGAACATTAACAAAATCAGTTATGTATGGTATTTACTACTGTAAATCAGTAGTGTGTTCTAATTTATGAGAAAGCCCCTTTCCCTTTGATTCCAAAGGAAACATGAATGACCCTGACACAGTTATGTGCTCTAGAGGGGAGACAATCTGTCATGTTCAATCATTTCTTGATCAAATCCAAAATGGCAAGTTAATTGTTTAATTAAGGGAACAAGGCCCTTAGAAACTTCCGTGTTCTACATAATTTTATAATGGGTCTAAATAAATAAATAAGATCTGATTGAATGGAGGAAAATTTCATAAGCAAAACCAGTGCTAAATATATGTGATACTAACAAAAAGCTATCAATGGCTCATCTCCAGTGGTTGAGCCCAAAGTTGAGTTTGATGTAAGTATTTTGGAATACTCAATACCAAAGTTGAGTTTGATGTACGTATTTTGGAATTCATATCAGAAATAATTGGCACATTTGAACATAGTTGTACCTTATTTATGTTGTACAATGTTGAAGACAAAGAATGGACCACAAAACCAAAATTCTGTTTTACTCGAGGTAAAAATCTTGAAAAACAGGATTGACAAAAAGCAAAGCAATTTGTGGGAAATTGTGCTACCAGTGCTGCAACATTTAGTGTGCCTTTCGCGTCTTAGAGGATTTTTGCCATCAAAATTGCTGCTGCTGATATCTAGGGGTCACTTTTCAGAGCCAAGAAAAGTTCATTTTTATAATACAAAACTATCCATTTGGAACTCTGAACTGGATACTTAACCATGCACTGATTTATTTATCTGTGAATGGGCCCCCACACATGATAAATCCCATTATTTATAAAGCAGTGTGAAATGCACTGATTCTTTTTGATACGTTATTCATTGAGTACAGTGTACCTGCACTTCTCATTAGTGGAATTTCTCGTGTTACATGTTCTGAATAGTTTTCAGAAGTCTCCTTCTCTCTCCCAAAACTCTGCCACGAAGATTCTTTCCTTCTTTAGCTTAAACTGTCATGATGTGATTGAAACTCAAAACAAAATTAATTGTTAATTTTTGAACAATCACAGTTTTAAATTCTGACCTCAACATAGCTAAAAACATTTGTACAACTCTGCCAGCATTATGCATTTGAGGTTTCTAACGATACCTAGTATTTTGTAGCTAAAGCAAGTAGGTTAAAGCTGGCTTTCCATCAAGATTTAAAATTCTATGCTTTGTCCAGTGCTTGCTTAAGGCTAGAGGTACCTGCAGATTGTCTGTGAAATTTAGGTCAGTTGGTATGTATAAAGCTGCAGGAACTCCTTAAGACTCCCAATTGTTTAAAGTTATCCGAGAAAGTCCATACATCATATTCATGAATTAGAGAAGACAAGTCAGCCACAGAAGTTTGGATGTTGGGGTACTGGTACTTCTTTTTTTTTTTTTTTTTTTTTTTTTTTAAAGTAAGGACATAAGTATGGAGAGGACCATGAATTCTGGAAGTTTCAGATCACAGGCTTCCAGTGAGCTCAGGTGTGCCTGGGAGGTGGACGGGATGCTTGTTTCTTGTTTTAGGAGCATAGTTATTTTAGGAGAGGGATGAGGAAAAGGAAAAAAAGATAAAGGAAAAAGAAAAAAAGAGAAAGAGTCAGATATAGGAGCTAATTACAAGCCCTAGAGATTAAAAGGCAGGCAGCTGTCAGCTCAGGAGTAACATAGGGAGAAGACAGAATTTTTGTAAAAAACTTTTTAATAGAATCTGGACTGCAAGACTCACTCAAGTACCTTAAAATTGCATAACAGACCCCCTAAACTTCTGTATTTATTTTAAAGTGATGAGCTTTCTAAAACAACAACAGTTAAGTTCTTTTCACTCTGACTTTTACTTTCTTTTCCTCTTGATATATGTTTCCCAGCTTTTCCTCATCTTAATCATGTGTGAGAAAGTTTCTAAACTTCTAGCATAACTCAGTTTCATGAAGAGAGCACTTGGGGAAAAAAAAACCCAAACCAAAACAAAACACACCACCATAAAATATTTTTTAATTCACAACAAACTAAATTGAACAAACTTTGCTGAACACAGATACTTCAATTCGTTTTCCTTACGCCACTCACTTAAAAATATACAAATAAAATTCCTCTAATATACAGTGGGCCAGGCTAGGTGAGAAACTGGCAAGAATGCAGAGTGTGTTCTTCTACCAATAGCAGCGCACCCAGTTGCTGAGGTAAACCAGATAATCCTAGCTGGATCCATCAGTGTTTAATCAAAACCTGACTCTTCCCTCCCATCAATTAAAAGATTTGCGGAAGGCAGAAAAGAAGAGAAGGCAGTAAGTCTAAAAGTGATGAGGGAACTGGAGGGTCACATCAATAAAGACTAATTTTGTAACAACTGCCTTTGCTCCAGAACGAACAAAGAAGCACAAGGAATCTACTTTCTCCAACCACGCTGAGGAGCTGTGCTAAATCTCTGATGAGACAAAGATTTTCTTTAAACTTTTATAGGAATGAGAAGGTCTCCACTAATGAGAGTTTAAGGGAATTTCTTAAATCTAAAGTGAAGGATACCAGGAGTTGAACATAACCTGAGGGTTTTCCTGTACATGTTCGCTAATATTACAAAGAGCTTTCAGAAAACCCTCTGAAGATCCTGTTTCCTGCAGGAAGAAAAAGAAGCAGGGCAGATATGACTTTTGGGAGCTGAAAAGGAAAGAATATTGCTATAAAGTTACATACAAAGTGTGTTCTTAGAGAAGTGAGAGTCTTCCAAATGCCATAATGTAATTCCTGTATCTAGGAGGTAATTTGAAATTAAGAAAGCAGAACAAAAAAGTTCTCTCCTCACCCCTTCATAAGACAAACTGTTCTAGCGTACAAAACCAGTGCAACCTGAACAGGAATATGATACTGTAACTGGGATAATAACTAAGCTCACTGGTAGTGCTTGTGAAAACGTGGCACTGAACCTTTCACAAACAGTAACTGAACCCAAGTCGTTCAGATTACACCCAAGGAAGAGCTGGAAAAGTAAGAGAGCATTTTTCACCCTTCCAGAGATGCCAAAGTCTTCTGTCCTACCTGCAATGAGGAATAAGACAGTCCCTGTTCACATCTAGATAGCAAATGAGCCATGTGACATTACTGTCTGAAAAGTGTCCCACTGGCAGTAGTGAACTTAAAAAAACCAAAACATCTGTTAGATCATTTAAAAGATATAAATTCTTTCCCCTTTTTTTTTGTGGGCATAACTCTAAACACAACAGACTTGCACTGTGCTGTCTCTGTATTGAGCAGGGACAAACAGCTGATCCCTCTGTAATTCCCCTGGTACAGTGCTAATTGTAGCATGTCAGAACGTGAAAAAGTCTAAGCTGCACCTACTGAGTGGCCTGTTCACTGGGGGAAGGGATAGAAAAAAACCAAAAAGCCCCAACAAACATCACAAATTCATCTGCCTTTATTGTGTTCAATGGAAGCACTGTTTTCTAAATAATATATTGCTATAAAGCACAGACAGTGGGGAATATTTACCCTTTATATAAATGGAGAGCAGTCGAGGGCAATAAAATATCATGTCAGGTAAGAGAGGCTTATCAATGCTGACAGGGGTAGGAATGGAGGAGTCAGAACACTTGCTCCTGAGCATAAGGTGTCAGACTCATGGAGACCTTTATAAAGCTCTTCTCTGTTTCCATTTCATTACAGAAATCTCCTTTTATGTTGGAAGATCTGCCAGGGAAGGGAGCTACCTTTCTAAATCCTGAGGAAGGTAGGAGCTTGCCCTTCCAAAACAAGGTGACTGAAGTAGGAAATACTGCTCTGATGGCTGCCATAATAAAAGAGACCAAAGAGAGCAGCACTTTGAAGTTTCCTTGGAAGACAGGGCACTTGACAAAGCACTCCAACTTGTGAAGCCTGCAGAGTGCTTCTGGGGCCAGCCTGTGGCAAGCCCCAGCATGGCCTGTGTGAGGTCTACAAGGGTGCACCAACTGATGGGAGCAGCCCTGGGGCAGTACACAGGAGGAGGACAGGCCACGGACACAGAAAAGAGATGCAGGAAACCGTCACAGAGGTGGTAAACTGGCACGAAGAGAACCAAATGACAGCCAGGTGGATGAAGAGCTACCAAAACTAAGGTATATGAGGGACTTAAAAAGTTGCTGTGACAGTTGGTCCTGAAAACATCATAAATTGTCCAGAAAGAAACACATTTAAGTTTAGTGCAGGAAGTTTAAACTTGGAAGAAAGACGATGAGGTTACAACTGGAATAAAGTAGTAAGAACAGGTGGGGAATTGTGTGATGTGCGGGAGGGAGACTGGAAAAATTTGGATGTTGGAGAAACAAACAAGAAAAAAAACACCCCCAAAAAATCAATAATACATTTCTAAACATTGAGAGAAATCCTGGGGCAACATCGGAGAGGATACGCCTTTAGAAATTATAGTCAAGAGGTCACAAAGAGAGACTGCTGGAGCATCCCGGTCTCCTAACAGGAGCACACTGTATGCAGCAGCTACAAGGGAACCTACAGCATGTTGTAGCAAAGGAGCAATTGGCGGATGTGCAACTGATGCTATCTCAAGACTGCTCTCTGAAGCTGGGGACTTCACTGGCCCTTTTCCTTCATTTGGCCTCAGCTGAAACAGCTTGATGCTGTTACCTAATATTAAAATCACACCACACTTGTCCGAAAGATCCCTCTGCACGTAATTGGCACAGGACCATCTTTCATCCTCTTTTCTCACGTTCATTTTTTCAACAACCAGTTTCTTTTCTTAAAGATTTCAGGTAAAGTATTCAAAGTAGATGTTATCATTTCATGTGGGTTAAACAAAACAAACAAGAAACCAAGCTTTAAGTCTGATGCTTTCACCTGAAATACGGAAATAATTTGCTTGTAATAGTCCACACTGTCCTTCTTCCAGTTTGATGCGCAACGGGAGCTTACATCTTTGTTACTCAGAACTTCCATTACATAAGCCCAGAAGCAGCTTGCTAAGTGCGACCCTGCCAGGAGGTATTTGCACATGGTATCCCCGAACGCTACAGAACCGATCTCCTTGCCATTCCTCACACACACACACACAAAAGACTGTACAACATTTCCCGTTTGAATCAATCACCAACTCTCATATATTCAGAATCTAGAGGAGTACTGTCTGTTATATTTTGCACCAAAAAAAACCCAGCCAAACAAACAAAATCCCAAACCTCTGAAAGTGCTGGGAATGGGGATTATTGAACTTGTAACCTATATGACGTTAGTCTGAGATTCTGTAGGTTAGGAAGCTTTCATAAGACAATATGTCAGTGTTTGACGCAAGGTTAACTTTAGAAAATAATCCTGTCTCCAGTGTTCCCCTTTTGCAGGTATTTTACACTACTAGTATCTCTTTTGTTAACGTCTTAAACACATTTCTGAAGTGAAACTTAGGGAAACTTGATTGTTCAGAACCGGAGAGAAACTCAGTACTAGGCTTCCTTAACGTCTACTATACAGTTGTGATCATTCTGAATATTTAATGTTTTCTGTTTCTTCACAACAAGAATTCTGTTTTCTTGTCAGAAAATACAGGAATAAAATTTTGTTCGGTATTCTAATAGCAGCACAAGTGTGCTACATAAAAAACATAAAATACTTGGAATAATACTAGTAGCTAGGGGGATTGCATTTATGGACTATTTGTTATTATGTTATGTGAATTGCGGGAAGCGACTCGAGTGAATATTTGTACTTGCGCAGTCTTATTTGCCTTGTACACAGTGGCTCTTGTAATGTGGGCATTTGTGCAGTCTTTGTATTTTACATGGCTTCCCAAGAGGTGAAGCAGTAGTGAAACCAATAAAGCAGGCAATAAACCCTTATTAATAATGAATGCAGAGCTATAGATGTCTATTTATATGACACAATATTAAACTGTAAATGCATTGCTTTTTTTTTTTTTTAGATGAACATGAATGACCAAAACAGTGTTCTTGGCTTTTTTACCAACAACATCTTCATAGTGCTCCATGTTAAGGAACTCTTTCAACACACACACACACACCCCGCCCCCCCAAAAAAGCCCCCAAATTTCCCAAATTTTTACTAGTCTGTATGTAATCATAATATTGGTAAGAAAAAAAATGACAAAATTTGAAGTATAGAATGTATACCTAACATTCATGTGCTTATTGCTTGAGAAGTTGAACTGAATATACTAATTCAGTGAAAACAAAAAGATTTACCCAATTAAGCTGATATTTGTAAAATTCAATTCAATCCAACAACACTTGTAAAAAATTGAGGGTTTATTACTTCTTTGTTATTTCTCATCTAAGTGAAGATGTTGACACTGAACAGCAAACAGTAAAGACTGCCACATCTTCATTTGAAACTGTGGCAGAGATAGTCTTGCATAGAACTTAGGCAAAGATCATTTTAGGGTTTTTTTTGTGACAAACATTAGTAAAACCTATTTTTTAGACTCGTGTTCATATAATCTGATCATCCGTTAGAGTGCTTTTAGGTCATTAAACGGGCTGGGTGCAAGACATGATATTCACACTTTACTGACACTGGATGTGACTCACAACTAAATGAGAAGGAGGTAGTGTGGCCATTGTCAGAGAAGACGTCAAATTTCACTTCAGGATTTAAAAATTTCGTCTTGCTGAGAGCATCTTTGGCATACATATTTGATTAACTGGTAGATCCGAAATATCATTTCTAATGGACATACTAAGTATTTTAATTGCAAAGCAGTAGTTATCCTTGTTACCATTTATTATTTAACCCAAGGAGATCCCAAATCTTTTAGCAAGCCTTTGATGCCCCAAATTTTTGGACTTAAAGACAGGCAAAAGTAGAACAAACAAAGCTTTCTTTTCTTCTGTAGCAACAAGACTACAAAGTACCACCCTCCTCTGCTAGGGTTTTGGTGTATATGAAGAGAGACCAGAAGTATTTCTGTTTGATCAAGTGCTTAATATTGTAGTAGGATCTTCAATTTCACTTTTTACCATTTTTATGCAGGTGACAACTGTAGACCCAGATCAGCAGTGTAAAAATCAAATTAAACCAATTTTACAACGACAGTTACCCACATGCTTGCAAGCTCTGCTGAATTGCCAAAGTTGTTCTAACACTACTCTGTATTCAGTCAGCTTGGAGTAGATAGGTACCAAAACCAACATGTCCATGTCATCAGAAGATAGGACTAAGAACTAATTTTTCATTATGACTACTATAAAGTAGTACTTTCCCAGCTATTTCAAACTGTATTCTAAATGTGCATTGAGGACAGCATGAAAAAAAGTGTTTCTACTATTTTGAGTCATGCCCTAGCATACATCCACTTTTTTATTCCAGACAGGGAGAACCAGCTCTGTCCACATTCCCAGTCACAAAGATCTGTGCTGCCTCTCACCTGACAGGAGGACATGCGCATCTTTGCTATACTGAGTGCTCTTCAGGGCTTGGGGTAGCTCTGAATTCCACCAGAACTCAGTACTGAAAACAAGACTTCTACAATGGAGCGGCTTTATGTCTTTACAGTCTCTAACACAAACCACGGCCATCTTGTCCTCTCATCTCTCCCATTTCCTATCACTGCCTCAGTTCTCATCTTCCTTCACTAACTTCATAGGTTAGAAGGGAGAGGCTTCACCTGCTGCTGTCAAACAGAAGAATTGGGGAGTGTGCAGATACAAAGGAAATACAGGAATTCAAAGTGACTGTGATTTAAAGTATATTCTTCTAAAAAAGAAATATCTGACTTCGTCTTTGGGAATGACGAAGTGCAATTTTCTTATTTTTGCAGAAAGGGCTACACACATCAAGGGAAAGCAATACCCACCTGAGAATTTTTGTATAGATATATCTTTGAAGAAGGAGCTTCTGGCATAAATTCTACAATTACCAGGGGACAGACAGGTAGTCTTTCACAGGAGGAGGAAAAAAAAGAGTTATAAACAGAAAAAGTCAAGTAGCTGGAGAATAGAAACAAATCAAGACAAGAACAAAAAAAGACTGATAAAAGAACCTGTCCAATTTTTTAGAAAGTTTAAATGTATTCGATACTTGTTTGCAGGATTGCTGAAAATGTTTGTACCTCTCTGCAGTGAAAGATGGATCCCTGAAGAATTACATGTTCATGCTGGATGAAGAGACAAGTTTTCAGCCTCTCTAGGGCTCGGCACTCTGACATACACAATGAGGCTGGGTAACTGCTCAGTCCTACAAACACCAGAATACTTCAATTTAACAAAAAACTTCTATCTAGAAAAAGCACTGAAAACATACTGGATTTGAGCAATATTAGGATTAAAGCACATGGTGATAGTTAGAACTGAATCAGGATCCAAGTTAAGAAGAAAAATGTTTAGCTGTGTCACCCATCCTGAGATGATATAATTGAACTTTCTGACTTTCATTAATACAGAAGAGAATAAATAAATGTGAAAAGGTGATGGCTACATGAGGAAACACATTAAAATTTTGAAATAAAGCTCTAAATAAATATAAAAGAAGCTGCAACAGAAAAGTAAAATCTAAGCTGTTTGACCTACAGGATAAACAATCAAGTAAGACCCTGAGGCTTCTCCCAGCTCCCGCTGTGCTTCTTTGAACAAATCACATAATTTCTCTTGGCTCTTACTTCCCTCCTAACCTTTGTCAGTCTTGTCTAGTTGGTCTGTAAAGATCTTCAGGCCAGGGCTTGTTTCTTACTATGCTATACCAAGCACCATCTCTACTGGGTCTTCTGGGGAGCCTGGTACAAAAATACTGATACCTGCAGTACGATTGAAAACTGATGAACAACTGTATTAGATGTATCTTGATTGCTGAGGGAGTAAGAATGTCCAGACAGGGTCAGACCAAAGCCCAGTGCAGGGTTCAGCTGACCTCCCTGCTACCAAAGGTAATTGACCAGGAAAAGGCATAAGCATGGGGCAGCCATCCAGGGATATTTCCTTAAATACTGTCTTCCGAACCCAGCTTTGTAGCTCGTTGACTTTTCAAGCCAGCAGCAGTGATACTGGTGCCAGTTTAAATGTTGCAGTGCCAGCCGAACATTTCAGCTAAGGAGGATGTCCTGCAGGAATTCAGGTCACTAGTGCAGGTGGCAAGTTAACTAATGAAAACTGTTATTTTACAATGATGGAGGCAATTGCAGAGTTTATTTCCTGAGGAAATCACACAATGACTGATACACATAGGCAGTGAATGCTCTTACGTATGGGGAGAGGTTTCTTCCATGATTGGGGAGTGACATGGGATTGCTACCAAAACTCCTAAAACCCCTGAGGGAGTATTATATACTGCCTTTCTATTAGGAGCTCCGTGTCAGTGCTGATGAGTTCCTGGTGACCCAGACTTGTATGTAAACTGCTTTTCTGTTACTTTATTTCTTCCCTATAATCCTTTCATTCTGAATAAATAGGATTTTGCTTTATGGAAGCTGGTTAACCTTATGCTGAACTGAAACTCAGACTTGCAGTTAATTACCAGGATCTGCAATCTAAAGCCCTGCAATCTAAACATTTTATATAGAGAAAATTGAAGCACAAAGAAATGACTTAGGCCAAAACAGAAAATCTAATCAGACTTTGGCAGAGTTCAAAACACCATTAAATCTCTTCTTGTAATTGCAAAACATTTTCCAACAAAAACTGATCATCAAATAGCAAAAGGAAATAGGGAAGGTATTAACCACTACGTATACAGTACGGCATTTGGGATGCTGTATTTCACAACTTTATCAAGTCATTAACCTACCTAGTAATAGACTACCAGTTAGTTTTGGGGTTTTTTTAAGAAGTCAAATATATGGTAGATACAGAGAAAACAACTCTTACTCAGTTAGGAAAGGGGGACATAAAAATGTCTGCAAAATATGCACAGTATGTCTTGTATGAATAGTAAAAGTGCTGCTATCATAGAGCGCATTGCTACACACTTCAAAAAGGACTCCTGTTTTCCCAAACATCAGAAAGACAGATCCCATTCTCCTCTGCACTTCCATCATTTCATTTCTGTATTGACTACATTGTCAAGACCTATAAAATAATAGCCAAACACTAAGCCAGCTGCTTTTATATGAACTTATTTTGACCTGAAGCTGATTGTACCCCAGAAGCTTGGGCAGATCCCTGGTCAGTCATTTTCTCAGTTTTCAAGAGCAAATATTTACGTGCATATACAACATAGGCACCCACTTTGGTAAGCCTGTGCCAGCATACACTGAAAACCTTTGAGGTTTTGTTGCAAACGTAGTGTGAACCTCTTACCACTGTGTCAGGTCAGCCTGCACGTAAGCTGAAAAAGCATGCACAAATGATGCTCTAAAGTCCCATAGAAAACTTCAAAATTTACTGGAAAAATACCTTAAACACTTAAACCTTTCATAACTCACTTCAGCTTTACCTACTTTTACTGGACTTTGGTTCTGCAAAGTGTTCAGGATGAAACACGCACTCCCTTAGGAAACTCTCAAGTGCTTCAGCTCTGTTTCACTGTCAACAAGCGAGTCCCTAAAATAAGTTCAGAATTCTATCACCAGGTGCAGTGATTCTTAACTTACTTTGCCTCTGCTTGGACTCTCCCCTTGCTTGAAGTATCCTGCAACGTTGCTTTCTGCACTCACTGTATCAGCACCAGCTATAGCACTTCAGTCTCACACCTCTTGGGGAGAAGAGGTATGAGGTATATAGTCAACATTTGCAAGGCTGGAGAAATACAGTCTCCAGAGTCCATATCTCTACATGAACTGCTCACCAAAACCAATTTGAAATTCTCTTTCATTAATTTAGCATCGTGCCCTTTACAGAGCAGCGAACTAGGAACACCACCAGCTGTTGATTATCTGTCAGTTCAACCCATTCCCCCCATTCACCTGTACAGTGGATCTGCAAACGCACCCACCTGCAACTAACAGCCTCATTCAAACAAAAGGAAAAAGAAAAAAAAAGGAGGGGAAAAAAAAAAAAAAAAAGACTTTCCTGAAGCTATGAAAATGAATGAGAGAAAAATCTGTCTCTCTGAAAAATGTCCATGTCAGATAGTACTCAGAAGACTGGCCTACACGAAGTTTTGTACCAGGCTACTGGACAACTGAGAAAAAAAATGGTACAGTTGTGGACAGTTTGGATCTCCTAGAACAAATAATAAATAGCACTTTGTGACTCTGAAAGCATCTTTTTTGCTTGGAATCTTGTGCTAGTCTGTGGGCTTTTACAGATAAATAGATGCAGACACCAGAGTGAAGCCTTTACACTATCAATTTCCAGTGAAACTAAGGTAAGTAGGACTGCCACTGCAGTCAAAACCATTGAGAACTAGTACATGAAGGATCTAAGATACCTAAAAAAAACCCCAAACCCTCATCCTGTAGTGGAGCAAAAGCCTTTATTCTTCATAATTTCTTCCTCTTTTTATGAAGTTTATATTTTTAAACACATTTTGGAGACATGAAGAAGTTTAGTCTCTTGAAAAACAAATACACAAGATTAAAAAAAGCACACATCTGTTTCCATTCAGACAGACCAAAAGGTTTGAGAGCAAATCTACCCCACAGCCTTAGCTCACTGGTTGCCCTTTTTTCCAGTCCTGTCATGCAAACCCTCTAGATCTTGTGGATGATTCTTCCCTTCATCCCCCGTCTCATCCCCTCAGAGATTTCCCCAAGACTGAATACGACACAGAACCTACAGGTACTATACGCCTTTCTGGAACAGCAGCCCGTACCAGGCCACATCTGAAAAGGTACTGGATACCTACATTTGGGCATTTGCCCTCTGTGCCTCACAGAGAAGGAGCGATTCCTTCCCTTCCCACCACCCTGAGTCAGGCACCAGCAGCCGCAGACCAAGGCAACCCTGCTGCCTTCTCTGTCCCACCTTCCTGTGCTCCTTTAGGAAAATATACCTTACTACAGGATTTTTTTTTACTTCTTTATTTTTAAAGAACATCAAAACAGCATAATCATTCTATTGCCCTAGTCACTTAAGCGTTGTAATTTACATCTATGGGATGTACTAAATCAGTGCAGACCATAAAAAACAAAACAGAGAACATTAAATACTAAGTGCAGACATTCCTCTGAGAGATGTATCAAGTGGGAGAAAAACTATGATAGTTATTCTTGTTGAGAGCCTGATGCAGTTCTGAGCTTTCCTGGTGAAATTCAAACCAGTAATAAATATACCTCTTTCTTTACAGTGTGTCAAGTTTTCTTGCTGTACTATTTTAAAGACATTTGTAGTAACAACAGCAGCAAAGGAATAATATTATATAAGTAGATATATTCTATGTGCAGCATACTAGAAATCCTGAACTACTTAATGGTACTATTGGCAGATATAAGCCGTGAAACACTGCTTAGTCATTCCTTTCCAAGAGTTTTAAAATAATTCAGCTCAAACAACATTCTTAGAGTTTAGTCCTGCTGTAGATTAAATATAAAAATAAATAAGTTTAAGCTTGAATCAAGTTGGTGACTTTAATCAAGAAAGAAAAAGAATAGAGAAATACACAAAAAGCGAAGGAATTTGGCATTTATTTATTTATATTAGAAGTGATCCATCTAGGTTTCACTGGTGATGGGTTAGGCATATGGTTTTGCAAAAGGCTAGATCTAAAGGCAGCATCGGTCACTGTTGTCAAGCAGATGCTGTTGAGAGCGGCAGAACTGAAGCAATGTCCTCCCTTACCAAAGGGATCAGTTACCCTAATAATAAGATTGCTAATAGCACACTGAGCATGCAGCCAGTTTTCTTTGCAGACATGGCTGAAGACTGATCATTGTGGGGCACGTAAGCTCCCATGCCATCTTCCCCCTTGTGAATAGCCTTAGTGACCATCACAAAACTTGCATCTACAGCCTGATCCCGGAACATGTCCAAGATCATCTCTTGAGAAGCAGTGATGCAAGATTTCCTGACAAACAAACTCTGTCCATCCTTCTGAGAAGGATGTCTCCAAAATACTCTATCGCTTTATGTCACAGTGCTGACAACCTTCCAATATGAATACTTAGCATTTACAAAGTGCAGAAAAGTGGAGAGGATGGACATCAGCAGGCAGGGCTTTTTTGCAAGTCCATTTCCTATTTTCCTGTCTGTCATAAATTCAGGATTCAGCATGTCACAAAATCAGAATTCTGCACCTCTGTGGCTCTGTACTACAGGAGGGGGGGCATGATTGGACAGGTAGACACTACTGAAATCAGCACATAAAATCTGTAACAATAGCAGACAAGAAGGAGGAGCAGCAGGTGTATAACTACTGGAGAAGGCTATATAACTGAGGGAGAATTCAGTCTTCAGGAATAGATGATGTCTTTTTTGCCCAGCGTAAAAGGAAGGTGACTGCTGAAGCTTCCGTCCAGTGACCCCTTGCCACCTTACTTTGACACCTTCTGTCTCTCATTGGTGTCTCACACAATTACAGGGTTAGCATCGCAAAATACTTATTTACAGACCAATAACTGGTTAAGCTGGCGACAACCTATGGTTGTCACCATCTGACAGCAGTTTGTTGGCTTGCAAAAAGTAAAGTGGTGTGTTTTCAGTGTGGAGTAGGCCAGGTGTCCAGCCTATTAATAAAGTCAATGGTACAACTGTTACTAAGTGATGCCATCAGTGTCTGCAGAGAGGCCAGAGCTGGCCAGTGTTGGGGAGTGAAGAGCTGAGGGACAGTTGGTGGAACCACTCCAGCTGTGTTTGATGGGAGCTAGAGAAATTCGTATGTAGAGCTCCTCCTCCTGACCTCTGCATTGGTGCACAAGTCATTTGAAAAGCGACAAAGACAACATTCTTCTTTAAAATGTTATAATACAAGATCTGAATCTTGCCATGGCTTGAAAAGGGCTGTGAAATCTTCATCTTGATGAGTCTTGTGCTGTCTAAAGCAATTTAGCATATTCTTCCCTCCATTGAGCTATCAATGACGTCTTCTGCAACAATCATGTAAAATAGGATGGCAGAATCCACAATTCTGAACATAAAACAAATATATGGTTTTCTTTGGAACAGCTTAATCATTTTTCTCCCTCTAGTTCCATGAGTTTTCTGGTTTTGCTCCACTCAGCAACTTTGCAGTGGAGGGGGGCACTGAACTGCATGACCTTATAGAATTAGCTACCTGCACAATTCCAAATACAAACTGTTCTCTCTGCGGAGCGATCAAAGACACCTTCTTTTTCATCAAAACCGAAGATGTTAACTAAACCACCATGACAAACTCTGTACTATTGCAGTCAAATCTAAATGGTGGTTCAGTGATGCACAACAACCTCTTCTTTTAAATTCTAGCCTGCTTTGTCTCTCTAACACAACTAGTTGCAATTATATTTTTCATTCCTTCCACATCCCTTCCAACCACCTGCAGTCAGAGCATGTGTTTCTCATCCAGTCAGTTCATACTCTGTACCTGCCGATGTGGAGATGACCCGAAGTAAATGGATAACACAACCCACCTGCTACCTGATTCTTGTACTGAATAAGCTGTAGGAAGGGTTTCAAGAGCTTAAGTATGTTGGCAATTGGGAGCTGCCTTTGGAAGTATATAGAAATAAAACATAAGTAAGGATCATTTTGTGGTCTGATTTTAGTCATGACTGGTCTAGATTTTCAGACTCGGCACTTCAGTTACCTTTAGCTTAGTTGGAACTTCTCAGCACTTCACAATGAGGAACAAAGCTACTAATATTGCAGAAACTGGCCCATAATTTAGCCCAGCAGTGCTCCTTAACAGAAGCCCGACATTGGATTAACTAGATTCATGTGAAGAAGAGAAAAGCAATTCTAGCACAGCATCTGTCCATGCTGTGGCTTAAGTGAGCCACTCTGGATAAAATGGGAACTACCTTTAATTATCTTAAACCCAAACAGAAAGCCATTTTTGGAAATGCCGATGTGTTATAACACAGTGGTGGTTTCCAGGGCTATTCAGTTCCCTCCAACGTTTTCAAGTACCCAAGAAAATAATGTTTTGTATATATTTTACTAAATTTGCAATCTCCTCCTTTCCTTATGTCTATCTATGCATATATTATCAATATCTACATATACTGTTTCTCTGAGGATTTACATCTGTAATTTAACATTTGTCAGTTTACAGAGAAAATTGAATAAAAAAGGACTATCTGACAATATTAGGTGGTGCTGGATAGTATTACTCAGCTTCGTAATTATCTTATCTCTACCTGCACAGCCACACTTTCAATCAAGAAAACCTCAGTCACATCCACTCCTGCTGCAGATAACGTGGGCCAACAGATCACTTAATCTATACCTCTTCCTCTGCAGAGATGATAACAGAAGTACTAACTTCCCTGGGATCATCTTGCATCAGACTCATCTCGGAGTAGGAGAATCACTGATGCATGAAGCAGTGACACTCTGAGATGCAATTCCACCTCAAGTTGGGTTTTCTTGAGACCAGAAGTTACAACTCAGAGTAGATGTAGCTCCTGTCTAATTATTTTATTCACTTCTCCACATACACTCACATTAAACACTGAGAGTTTGATTTTCTCATTATGGCTGTACAAGGAATAGAAATCACTTTGCAAGCCCTTTCTCTTTTCATGCAGGCCTGTAACACTGTTCCCAGAAGAGGTTTTGTTCCCCATATTACTGTGGGGGGAAGACAAGGGTAAAAGGACACACAGGTGGGCTCTGATCACTCATTCCCCACTGTGTCTCAGGGCAGAACCACATCCAACCCATTCAGCACTAATTTGAGTCTCCAATATTTCACTATTTAATTGCCATTAGAGTTTTTCCCCCAAAGGATAAGCAGCAAAGTAAGAAATCTGGAAAGAAAGAAATAAATCTGGAAATCGAGAAAGAAGAGGGGGGAGAGAAAACAGCAGCAACGCCCCCTCCAACCCCAAGAAAACAAATACAGCTTCAACAAACTATCTTTTGGATACAGTTCTATTCA
Source organism: Cariama cristata (assembly GCF_000690535.1). Lineage (NCBI taxonomy): Eukaryota > Metazoa > Chordata > Aves > Cariamiformes > Cariamidae > Cariama > Cariama cristata. The sequence goes on along the minus strand of NW_009593158.1, from coordinate 48,479 downwards.
GTAGAGAGACAAAATTAACCCAAAGTATTTTGCCAAGGCTGTGACATATGTCAACTGGAAGTATTGGTACTGTGGCATATACCTAATTTATAGCTTTTACAGAGCATTTTCAGCTCTGATCGTGCTTCTCTCACAGTATTTAAATATATTTTAAAAAACCCAAAGAGCCCTGTAACACGTATTCCCTAATGCACATTTGCAAGGAAAGCATCTATGTTCTCAAATCCAGCATGACTCACATTACACAGCAAAAAGAGTACGATGATTAAATAGACTGGCTCACCCAGCTTGTTTTTACAGATCAATAAATAACCTCAAACAGCAGAAATAGAGATGTGGTTTTCCGTTTGGAGTTAATTCAAACACTGGCTCTTCTTCAGACCTTCCACACTATGTTAAATAGAGCTGGGTGAATAATTCATTATGAATTATTCATTCAATTAATTTAATTTCTTCTGCTCACTAATTAACTATCTTGACTTTTTTGAATGTTTTCATTATCTGAAAATTATTTACTCAACAGTTTCTATGAATAACTCCTTGCCTCTAGATTGTTCACAAGCAGATTACTGCAAGAAATCAAAATTGTAAATTCAAGCTGTGCTGAATAGTTTTAATTAGACATGGAAGTCACATGGCATTTTTCTAGGTCCTTATTGGCTATCTATAAAAAAAAAAAACCACCCACAAAACCAAACCAATGCAACACCACAGATATCTCCTGCAAACAAACCCATTCCAAGACTGAAATTCATTTGCCATGAAAATTCTTGAACATATTAATTTTATAGCATACATTGATTTTTTCTTAGTCTTTGAAAAAATAGTAAAACTAAGCATGTTAAATTAGAAAAGTAAAACACAACTTGCGTGCATCTATTCTTTAACCACTTCAGCTTCCCCTACAAGTCTAGGTCCTCTTCTAGGCTCAAACCTCCAGCACAGCTCCCTACTCTGAATCTGGGTAAGGGGAGAATAACAGTGCTACCAGTAGGAACAGAGTTAAGAAGGAGGTCTGAGTCTCCTCTTTAGTCTCCATCCAAGGAGAAGGTCATTTCATGGCCAGGTTTAGCAGGCTGTAGGGAAGCTCTTACAGAGGCTATGTGGTTCTTTTTCTGCTTTCCAGAGGAAATCGAGATATTTATGGGAATAAACAAAAAGACCACATAGAGTAAGTTTTGTCTTTTGACTCGAATCATACCTCAGCACCAGGGTCACTGTTTCCTTCCAGTGGCACCCAGGCAGGTCATTCATACATCTGTGCCTCTGTTCCCTAGCTACAGACAAAGAGACAGAAAATGTCTGTCTTGCTTGGTTGATGTGCTGGTAACAAGCATTCAAGGGAATGATGGAATAGGAGACAGCTACAAGCAACCAGAACATGGTCAGTAACAGTGAACCTGGCTGGAAAATCATCTGTATATGCAGAGACAAGGTATGTAAAAAACCTTTCAGCTTTACAGTAGCTGAGCAAAGGAAATTTTTTCCCTGCATCATCTAAAAACGACAACAAAAAAAATCCCCCCTAAACCTACCTTGGACGTATCTTTCTCCTTCTTACAGCTGTTGATGCTTGTAAATGGGAGATGTTCACTTCCACTCCCTCTAGGGTGAGAGGAAAGGGTGAAGTTAAGATGACAAATACTAGTCTATCAGAGCATAGAGTATTTCAGAGAGAAACACAGAACTACTGACAAGTACCTACTGTTTCTCAGAGGAGATGGCAGCAGACCATCTCTTGTGGGATGGAAGAGTGAGAAGCAGCTATGACTGCTGTAATCATTACTTGCTACGACCTGAGGGAACTGTGCTGCTGCCATCAGTTAAAGTTAGTTGGCAATTCTCTTGCCAATTTACAGCCAAGAATTGTATCTGCTTCCCACCCACCTGAAGTGGAGGAATTGTGCTGTGGATATCTCATCAGATGTGAACAATCAATCTCAACTGAGCTCATGAGACACATGTGATGCAAATCATCTGCTAAAAGTTACAGATTTTAAATTGAGGTGATGCTTAACCAAGTATATATTTTTGCAAGAAACATGCCAGATTTGGATGTATTCACCCACAAGAACAAATCTTTAGCTTACCTCTATGCAGATGACAGATTATTTTGATTTAAGTCCTAAAGTGTCGGTTTGACCTTTTCCTTCAGCACATTAAAGACCCCATACTCCACAACTGAAGACTTCCTGAAACAGAAGGCTATACGTAGGCTTTACCAAGCAGAACTCTTAACATACATTACAAATGAAATTGTGTTTAATAAACATTTTCAGATACTACATATTACAGATAGATAAAATATGATTTCTGTTAAAATAATTTCTACCTCTGTCTTTGATCTAATATAATGTATTTCCAGCCAATTAATTTTAGTTAAAATTAGTGTCCTACAGTATTTTCATTCATGCAAAACCATTTTTCTGTAATACCACATGGACCTATATTGATGAAACTCCTTGAAGACTTTCTTAAATATTTAGAGCTGAACTTTAATTCTGCTCACAAAAACAATCTTAACTCATTTCTTGACTACTGGAATTCTTCTTATTAAGACTCTAGCATACGTGTTACAGCAAACAGATTAAACTCTTGGTGACAATATGCATAATGAAGAGACCCCATTCCTTGCAGAGAAGGCTAATTAATCATTAGGTGAGTGCTAGTAAATTTTCTGAATCACCAAGTTTGTGACAGACATGCTGTTAAGCCAGCAAAATGCCCACAGATGTTACTTGCCCATCAGAGGGGAACATATTCTCTTGAGGACTCTGAGCATCTTGTCACAGTTTATTTATTTATTTTTGAATGAAACAAAAAATTAACAAACCCATGTAATGATTAATGTATATGTGCAAGCAAATAATAATAGCATGAAGCCTATTAATAATTAAAACTAGTGCTGGATTTTAAGATACTAAAGTAGAAATGTGTATTGCTTTCCAGCAGCTCTGAAATGGTACAGTTAATAGATCTACTGCACTGTCTCCCTAATGGCTTAAGCGTAACTTAATTCAGAGAAAACAATCCTGAATTTTCACAGCGGGATTCTCACTTTTACTTTACTTTCTCCCTATGCCTTTGAGTAGTTACTTTTAGTACTAGAGCAGTCTCCTCACAAAAGCTCCGTCACTAGGTTCAGTAACCCGTGTCCCACTGGATGTAAGAGACAGAGCCTTGGTTCAGCTCCATGTCTGCCAAGGACCACCCGACATGCTCTTCACCTGGTGGGAGTCAGAGAACACGTCTCACACTTCACCACTGCCCACCAGAGCCTGGTTTTGCTGGCCAGGATGTGTCCAAATGTGCCACAACCCAAAGGCAAAATTAGACCCAAACCAAACAGCCCTTGTAATACATTAGATACTTGGATCAGGCTTTTGCAGGATGCACATTAGGGCAATGTACTACTCGATGACACCTTAAGAACTGCAGTTTCATTTAAATTCTCATTCTCTTTCACAGATTTTACAAGGATAATTTCAGAAAAACGATAATGAGGATTTTTGAAGTATTTCTGTAACGACAGGGATATTTTTCAAGTGCAGAATTCCAGGCAGGGCCTCAGCAGGACTCAAGTCTGAAACATCCCTTCATCACTAAACATTTTCCTTTCAACAGTCTTTAACTTTTCCCCCTCTGCCATTATAAAATATATTAGAGGCTGACATATATGAAAACTACTCTTTCTTTTATTCCTCCTCCACCCTCCCCAGGAATTAATTACATTACAGTTCATTAGCTGAGCTCATTAAGACCACAGTACAGGTAGGAAATAGGTAATTGGCTAGGTACAATTATTACATTAATTTAATTAGCTGTTTTGTGCTTTTATCAAAAAGGTGACCTCTGTGGATACTGGAATAGGTTTCACTCCCTTGCTACTTGCTAGGTTGCAGGCAGCCGTGAGTCTGTGATTACCAAAGAGAATGAAAAGCCACATTAAAATTGCTTTTGCTGTGGTTCAGTCTGAGGGGAAGAGGCAGCTCTATCCAGATACCTGTCATACAAGATTGTTGGATTTTAATACAACTCTGTCCCTCCTCATGTACTTGAATGCCTCTGATGCTTTATTGTGGGCCAGGCAAAACCACAAGCCTGGATATGGGGAATGTGGGAGCGTACTACCTCAGCCAAACGGCACGGGGGCTTTGTGCTCAAGACAGGCCATGTCTCTTAAGATACCATGACAGCAAAGAGAGCAAAAGAGTGGGAAAAAAGCATGGAAGAATACAGAAAATATACATGTATCTCCATATAAATGCAACTGAGCTAGCCGATGCCAACATCGGAGGCCCTGGGACATCCCTCCTATCCCATTTCTGGGACGGTGCCTCTGGCAGAGCAGGCAGCAAGGACCCACATGGCCTGGCTTGGCGACAGTGCCACAAAGAGGACAGCAAGCCTTTCACCCCGTGTCACTGCTGAATGCTTGCACAGGGTTCATCACAAGCTGCCCCAAAACACTCCTAGAGGGTTTTTTATTTTAATATTGCTTTAATTAAACAACTAGAATGATTTGTTCCTGAGAATACCACACAAATGAACACCATTGATGGAAAGCAGCTCTAGGGATGCTTTCAATTAAAACAGCAATTGGTGGGGGTGGCAAGGCATGGTCCAATTCCTAATTAAGTAAATGTAACATCTCCCACTGACTAAGCTGGGAGCTGGACAAAGCCCAAAACAGAAAAGGAGGGGGTGAGTTCAAAACAGCATTAAGAGGTTTACTTGTCACTTTTATAGGAAAATGTCTTTGTGCAGTTTACAAAGAAGTTCCTATTTTCCAAAGAATCTTCTGTCTAAACAAAATGCAGAGATACATTTTGTTTAGGTAAAAAGAGAGCAAGATTTTAAGCGGAAAAAAAAAATGGGTTTGATTTTGAAAAGTTTTCTCTTCAAAAATAAAATATCTGCGACTATTCTGAAACTTAGCATTTGTATTGGTATTACAGACACTCGATCCTAAATTTCACATTGCTAAAATCTGTGCTTATGTACTTACTGCTTCAATATTATGTAACTTCCCAGTGTTGGCAAACATCACAAATAATACCTGTCTGTTTGTGCAATCACACAGGGGAGTCGCTGGGATTATAAATTACCTCCAGACAAATAAGAGGCACAAAACATAAGCTTGTCAAGTCAACTGGAGCAAATTGGTGGTGTGCTGGAACAAACTGGAGAACTAACAAGCGATACAGGTGAATTCATGGGCAGCTGAAGCAGATCCATAGTTTATCTTCCAGAGTCAGTTAATGTCAATGTCACTGGAATTTGCACAAGCAACAAAACCTCAACCTCAGCTCTGCGGTAACTGACATTTCCCTCCTTTTAAAATTGGCAGTGTGAGCTCTGGAACCTAAATTTAACTCTGGAGAATATGCCACATGAGATCTGTGTTCTTTACATGTTCAGCTTAAGACTTTGAAAGCTAATTTATCCATGCACCACCTCAGTAAGTGACTTGCCTAGCAACTACTGAACTTCTGTCACTTGTTGGCTTCTGTTGGCAGAGCTTTTTTCTCTTGGGAACTCATTCTTTAATAATGACCATCTTAGACCCCTGAGGCTGACACTAATGAGCATTTGAAAATGCCAAAAATATCTAAGAGCATTCGCTGAGTTTTGAAGGAACAACACCTGTTAAAAGTGGTCATTGCACCAATAGATTTTTGCAACAAATTGTGCCAGCTGTGTTATTGGATTCATATTGAATTCTCACATCCAAAATACAAACATTTAAATATATACTTGAAATACCGAAAGCCAAATTAAAGATTTCTGACAAAGTGCTGCCTCTTACATGCTTAAGAGAACAGTATGTGAGAAGAATTGCTAAACAAATATCACCTCTGAAGCAAAATAGCTTCAAAATAATAAAGTACAGTGACAAAAGAGCTGTAAAGTCCAGTCGTATCTCCTCCCCCTTCCCAAGATCCCCTGAGCCCAGTTGTAAGTGGCTTTGCCTCCAGAAATTACGCTGGACCTGTCCTTGCACAGACAGAGCAGCAATGCTCTTGGCCACAAAAGAGGCACTGCACTTTTTGCCCTGCATCGACCTACACATCCATGTAGTTTCTGCAGCTATACAGAGAAGTCACAAATTGTGCAACTATGTATTTAGTGAATTTCTCTCCTCACTGAAAGTAGGTTTTTTCTTGCCACTTATGTGGTCTTTGTTCCATATATGTCACCAAGACAAGAACATAAAATAACTCTGTACCTTCAAAAATAAACATTCTTGAGAAAATAAATGCAAAATGCACTCATACGTTGGTCAAAGAGGCTGGCTTCATGTCTACTATGGATTTCCTTTGGTTTACATACCCTATGCTCTTTTCTCCATCTTCCCCATTTCTTTCTTTTAAGTTTTCAAGACAAGCCTGCAAGGTATTTACATGAGTTTGAAATGGAGACTGTAAGTACCAAAAAAAAAAATAGATACTCCTACCACTTCATAGATATTCTTAACATCTTCCCCTAAAGTAATAAGCAGTATTGTACCCAGGTATATTAGCAACAAATCAAATGTTCTGCAAACATCACAAGTCCAGGAGAACATGAGTTTGAGAGATTATCCTGATTCTTTACTTACATGCCCCCATTTGTGGAAACACTCAACTATATCCTCCCTTTATATTAGAGCAAAATTAATTAAATAGGTTATCATTTAGAACAAAAGAGGAGAAATAACTGGTAATACAAAGCCACACTTAATGAGGAAATGTTACTTGAGAGTAGATGGATAGATGCATACAAAAAAAAAAAAAGTAGTAATTTAACAGGTTTAAAACTCTGTGCCTTTCATATATCCATAGTTATTTCAATAAAATGATGTGCTTGTTTTGGGGGAATCCAACTCTCCTGAACGCTAGGTAAGGGTTTAAATTGCTCCATCTATTTGCAGTTATTGAATAGCAAAGTGGTGAAGGAAACTATGTCAGAGAATAGCTAGATAAATGTTGATAGCATCTTGTCACCAACCTGAGATGGGTTCTTGCACTTACTTAAACATTCAAATAACTTTACACAGGGAAAAAGAACTATTCATATGTATTATCAAACCTTTGTATAAATGCCTTCTGGATCAGAATCCTAGATTGTCCTCTCTGTAAGACAGGAGCAATTTCTTTACTATATGTTGACTTTAAAGTGTCCCGATTCCTGTTTGTAGAGTGCAGGCATCAGATAAAGCATTAAAAAACAACCACATATCCGAATTCATTTGATCTGTGTGAATACATGCACTCACACACGTTCACGTGTGCACAATGACTCTGCACGCTATGTCCCCTATGCCAGTAAGTGAATGAGGATAAGGTACTGGAAACTAGCAGAAAAGTAATTCAGATCAAATAAAAACTATGGCTACAGAGAACAGCCTTCATTCTAAATTATTAGTTCCAGAAAATATGCAGTCTAACCCACCAGAACAGCTGTGAGAAAAGAAGCATTGTTTACAGTTTCATGAGTTTGGTGTGCAATCGTTGGCAGATATTAAAGACAGAGAGTGTTAAATGGCCAGGGGTTTCAAGGCGACCATTTCCTCATTCTGTCTTTGGTTACTGAGGGTTGGTTTTCTGCTTATTTATTTCCTTTTTCATTTAATTCAACAAAAATAAACACAAAACAGAATCTGAATTGCACATGATTAAAATGAATCTCTTCAAATTCTACAGACCCAAAATCCTCTTGGTACCAGTTTATTTTTAGGGGATGCCCAACAATGATTTACTGTGAGATGAATAATGCATTTATATCACATACTAGTTGTAGCAAAAATAATCTATAAATGTTTAATAAATATTCTGTAATGCTTTTGGTGAGCATGGTATAAATAAATAACAATAGATTTGTGATGAAATATTTATATACATTTTGGCTATTGTTATGCTTTAAGTGTTCAAGGAGCCATTACTAACAAAGTGAATGGAGTTATCAAGGTTATAGATATATTCTGTAAGCCATTTATAATGAAATGTTCAACGCTTAAAGTAAATGCATTTGTAGATGTTGTTGACAAAGTATAAGTGTCTAACAGACCATTCATACTAATCCCCACACAGAGATGTGTGATACGTAGTCATTTGATAAGTCAGTTATAGTGAGATGTGAAACTTTTCTCTACTGGGAATATATTGTAAGATTTTTGTAAGATCTGTTGTAAGATCCTGCATACTAACTGCATCATACTTACAAAAACACGGTTAGATCTTGAGAAATCTCTCACAAGTCATATCATTAAGACTGCATCTTAGCTATCACATCCAGATAACCTGAAGGCTCAAGGGCAAGGATAACTTCCAGAGAACCACTGGGGTCAAAAAGCAGCTTGAGGGTTCTTCCCGCACAGTGTGAAGCTACATATCTCCTACCTCGAGGCACAGCCATGCAAGGTACACAGCAAAGCCCTAGCTGACTACCAGGCCTTAGGAGCGATGCGGAGATGGCACCAACCTAATATATTTAGCTAATACCATCACATTTGTAGTGACAGCAGCTTAAGAAGTTGATACCTATTAATGTCACAGAAATACTCAGAAAACAGTCAATAATATAGCAAGTGTTTTAAGGAAAAGATTCTTGATGTTAAACTATACACACATCTATCCTAGTATCAAGAACAGCCGTTATACCGGGTTCTGACTTGGGCAAGATAAGCTGCATCCCCTTGAACTTCACAAACTCAGAGTACTCCTGGTATTATTTAAAAAGATATGCATGAATGATTCACAGGGCTATTAATGATGTATTTTTATCACACACTGTTATCGTACACTTACACTTCAGGTGTCACAGCACCCTCGTTTGCGGTGGGGAGCACGTGTGGTTGCTGTTGGCTCCCACAGCTGCCGTATGTTGCTGCTTTATACTCAGACCATCCTCAGCATTTTCACAGCTCCTATAAAACACATCGATCTCTCCAGCAACTGTGTGTTCATAGCTCTTACTGACCCTCAAAGACTCAAACGCTTTGGACAGTGGCATTGTTTTCATGATAGAAAATTATAGTGATTTCCTCACTTAGTGAAAAGAGCACTACAAATAGTTGGGAACGTTTAAAACCTGTTTTAAATAATACCATTAAAGGTGGAAGGATTTAACTTCCTCGTACGCAGCCGCTCACCCAGGGCTTAACAATAGGGGATTTGGCTTGAAAAACTGCAACAATATTAGAACAAGAAGTTGAATACAGGAAAAAGTAATACTCATTTCTGTATTTCGGTTAATCTTCCAAAGCATAGGACTATTATAGTCTGCTGGAACATGCATATAGCCACAACAGAACTGAAAAATAAATGAAGACTTCCTTTCAGTCCCTCACAAAGATGATAAAGTGGATGTCATTGAAGAGAAGAGGACATCAACATGAGATAAATTAGCCAAATCACGTGCTCAAAATACGGGATTATATTGCGTTAAAAACTTCTAAGGAAACAAACACAATTTTAAATTCAATAACTTTCTTTGACATTAGGAGCTATTGTATAGCAACTGTAATACAAATTTAATTGCTATACTATTTTGTATGTAGTTCTACAGTGCTGATTCATTCCAGGGTCAATATGAGGTTTGCTCATTTTCTGTCTCTACCAGGAGTGTCAGGCACATATGAGAAGTATTAGATTTTGCTCTTCATTTATGCCCTTTCAAATTGCAAAATAAGTAAGACCTGAAAAATGAAAATAACCTTCACTCTGTCTTTAGCTACTTGCAAAGGTAAATTCTTATCTCAACTTTATCCATATCCTCAGCTTTATAGCAACACTAAAACATTAGAGGGAAATACTTTCTGATAATGATACATTAATGAACAATAAATTACAGAGGAAATACTACTTAGAACATCCATATTAATACTAAATGAGTTCTTCATTATTAATATAGTATCATAAATATAAAAAGGAATTATCAATAATTAGGCTATGATTTTAGATTGTTAAACACCAGAGATTATATTTCCTTTCAGATAATTTTAATAGATGTTGAAAAACTCATCCACCCTCCTGCACAGAATTTCATGTCAAGTGAAGCAATCTGTGCAAAGGACAGGTGCTTCAATTGCACAAGCCCTGTCATGCCTGCCTTACGTCAGCAATTATTTCACTGACTAACAGGGGAAGCTTGTTTTCATGAGGATTATAAAATTAGAGCTAACACAGCTATAGATTCCAGGAAAAGGAAGTAATAATAATTTGTACCTGTGTAACACCTTTCCTTTTGTGATCATAGAGCATTTTATAAGCAGAGTACTCAAATGAGAACCATCAATATGAAGGATGTCCCAGTGGTCCTGTGCCTAATGTCCACACTAGTGCAAACAGCAGGTTTTTGATTGGACTTCATCTTCCCGTGTTTTCAGATGTCAGGCTCTGACAGTGCAAAAGAATGTGGCCTTTTTTCCAACAAAACCTATTCTCATGAGACAAACTCACATTCATTTTCTCATCGTTATTTTCCTTTTCTTCTCTCATTTCTTAAGCCTCCCTGATGAAAGATCTCTAGTCCATCTGCTGAAAAACTGCTGTTGGTGATGCCACTTGTTACTTTACTAGCAGCTGAGGAATATTGGTGTAGCAGAATCAAGTACTTCTGTGTTTAAGTGGGAAAATGGAGGTTTCATTACATATAATAATTACCTTTCATGCAGCAGAATCTTACTGGTGTATTAGAGGGCTTTGGGCTGTTTAGACTTAAATAAGTGATGGAACTGGAGGAAGGGACCTACAAAAACTCTTTTTAGTTTCCTGCCTTCTCATTATTTAAGGAGAGTCTTCTGTACAAAGATGAATTTGCACAATCCATCATTAATAAAAGCTTTGGAAACTTAACACCTCATAATTTTAGTTTGTCACAGATTTAAAAGAAAAAAACCCAACATGTACACAGCAAGTGACAAACTGCAATCTCACAAGCTACTGTGTCTATGCAAATGATGTCAGTAAGGTTCTAAATAGCTCATTCATTGCCAGAGACTCACACCAAAAATTGAAGCTCTTAGCAAGCTACTGCGGACTGAAGGTCATTTTTCATTTAGATAACACTGTTTAAAATATAACTATCTTGCTGAGATATCATTTGTCTTCCATGTTCTTTGAAGAAGCACACAATTCAGAATTTTGCTTGCCACCATTACAAAGAGACAAGTGTCACAGTTGCAGCCGGCTTCCCACTGGCCCTACTCCTCTTTCCTCGCCCTCTGCAGAGTCCTCCTCAGTTCACCAGCACTGATGTTTCTCTGACCCATCAGTGACCAGATCGCTCTTGCCAAACCTGTAAAAGCCTCACACACTGTTTTTTGCATTGTTGCTGGGACTGGATGCCTTTGGGGCTGGGTTAGCCCTGAGGTCAGAGAGGGGCAGCAGTGGAAGTGCAAGTCAGGAGGACGGGAGTGGGACCACCCTACTAGATGGCAGCAACCTGTTAGTCCAAATTGAGCTTCTTATGGGAAACATCGTGAGAGAAGCATTTGCAATCTTAGTCCTAAAAAGTGTTTTTGTGATGGAGTTCTCTGTGTCCACCCCAAGGAGAGAGAGATGAATCTTGGAGATGTAGCTGAGCTATATATTCTGCTCCTGCATATCCTTCATGGAAAGAGTAATGTCAGATGGGGGTGTAAACTGTAATCTGTGGTCAGCTTAAAAGAAAAAAAAAAAAAAAAGAAGGACTGCTGCAGTGTTACAGAACGAAAAATCAATGAGAAATAGTTCAAAAGAGGAGCATGGATATATAATCATTTAATGAAGGTTTGTGTTTTCACATGACTATCTCAATGTCGTAGTTATGCTCCAAAATAATAACTATCAAGAAGGTCTATAATTAGGGGAAACCAAGAACTGCACTGGAAACTGGAATAGCCTGTCAGATTGAGACTTCTTTTTCACAAACTCTTGGAATTGCAATGACAAGAGTTCATTTAATGGATAGAAGACAGTGATACTGCTGCTTTCTTGTGTTACTGATCCTGCTTTTAATGAGAAAACGTTTTTCCTTTCCTCTTTTTTGTTGGAAATAATGCCGTGAGCCTCCAGTCTGCTCAGATGCATTCAGTGCAATTGAAAAGGTGCTCCCAGTTTCTGCGGCTGTATATTCAATTAATGTAATATGTCACAACATTTTCAAAATGCAAGTTTCTTAGAAAAAGAGACATTACTGTGAAAGAAGGAATTTAAAATACATGTAAAACACAGGTTTTGGGGAAAGTATTTGATTCAAATTGTTAGAAGACAAAAACCCATAAAAGTATCTCTTATGCCTTCCTTCTTAATCTTCAGCCAAAGTTTCAGGACCATAAACTGACATCAATGGAAGCTGCATCTCAGGAATGAAAGGAATATATGGCCTTTAATGGAAGAAATTTTTACACTTAAAAGAGAGCGAGAGGGGGAGCATTTCTATGCTTTGCAGTCATTCAGCATAAAATTACTTACTTACTATTCATGACTATCTTTAAATGCTTTATTGAAGCCTAATGCAAAAAGGTACCTGTCCATACTTAAAAACCAAAATTTCATCCATCCATCCTACATTTGGGTTTGGGCTTCAACATCTATTAAGCACCACCACTGTTTCCCGTTTTTTGACATTGCTCGGTCGGTGCACCAGTCATTCCTTGGGTGTGACAGGGACAACTGCACACCCAAAAAAAGGTCACAGCAAATTTCAATTGCATTACTTGCAAAGGCAAGCTAAAGATGGGGTTGCTAAGCAATAGCAAAAGAAAGTCTGAGGTGCAACAGGACTTGCTTTGGGTATTCAGTGTCCTGGGACCCACAGATTGCATTTTTTCCTTCAGGCTTGCTAGTAGCATTTTGTTTCCTTAAACCCAAAAGCTTCATGTACCTCCACTAAACTTTCTCATTTCACATTGAAATCCTTTGACTTATTCCTCTCCCCTGTGCCCAGAATATACAGATTCTTCTTTCTCAGATATTTTTGGGAGGAGGGAAATGAAGACCAGGGGCTTCTTCCAGCAGCCTGTCTCCGATTCTGTGCTTCTGCCAATCCTGATGTACCAGCAAGCTTAGTCCTACCTGGGGCTACATCCCAGGGGAGCAATCACCTTGTTTTTCTACACAAAAACAGTGAGCTTCTGAGGAGCAGGTAGCTATCCTCCTGAATTTGACTGGAGAATAACAAAACAGAAAATATCTGCCAGTGCCTGGACCAAGCCCAGCGTGCATTCAGATCAATTCCATCAAATTATTAAGCAGACAGTTGTTAAGCACTTGTTTACAATTTGCAAATATTAAATATTTTTTCCAGATTATGAAGAAATGCCTTAGTGAAGAAAAAACAGTGGTTTCATTTAGCAAACTATTTCATCTGTTAATGGTTGCTGATTTTCATATGTCAGGAACCGTCCTCCCCTTTACTTCCAACTTCAGGTTCATGCAAGTCCTTCTCAGGTAGGAAATGCAAGTGCGGTGCCTTCCTCTCCTCTGCACTCCTCCAGCTTTACTCAACAGTGCTGAAATTTCACTGAGACCCCAGCAGCACTCCCCGCCCATTTGCATTTCACCTTCCCTGTTGCCACTGCACATCCCCAAGGGTCTGCTGCAGGTGCATGGGAATGGGCACACATTCCTCACCATCCCTCTAATTTCTCCTCAGCCCTGCCTGCATAGCACAGTCCAAGCTACATTACCTTATTCGGAGGTTGTAGGTGTAAAGCAATGGCTAACGCATTGATAGTCTCGTTTTTTTTTGCAGCTGCTACAGATCAAGGTACTAGGCGGTTGTTTCCCACGCAAAGATTTGACCCACTATAATTAAAGAGACACTTGAGCCTTTCTGGTTGCTCTCCAGCCAGACAGGAAGGGCAGGACATCTGTCTGCCTCCAGAGGGACATGGGAAAGAAAAGCAACCAGCTATTCCTTTCCCACTTTGACACATACCTTTGCAATCCCAGTGTCTCGCAGAAGTCGGTGCTTGGACCAGAGATGGAAATTCAAGTCTTCAAAATCTCAGTGGAGAGCACCTGATCACTGCACTATCTTTCCTGATGGACAAGCTCTGTCAGATTTAGTGAGATGGTTTAAAGAGTTAATGCTAGAGTTGCCAGCCGTTTGCTACACACCAGAGTGGCTGTGCAGGGGATCCTTAGCCACTGCATTTGGCAGGCTGGTGTTCTGACCTCAGCCCTGCGCCCCCAGGCCCATCCTTCCTCCGGGAGTCACGGCCTCTGGCAGCGGGGAGCCTGAGCACTGGAAAATGGTGACCTCGTACCCACCCTGGACGAAGAAAGTCAGCCAAGCTCAGCATATCAAAAAGGCCTTTTCCCGTTATTTAACTTGAACCCAGGGTATACACCTGAATAATGTTACTCTGCAAATGAATGGACTTTTCATTCTGTTAGCATAGTCTCCCTGTTGGTTGGAAGTTTACTCTTTCAGCAGTTATTCTGGTGGAATGTAATCATTTAACTGTGATTTATGGTACAGCTATATGCAGCTGGCTTAGTGCAAGGTGAACGCACAGCAGTACTTTAATAGTTCTTTTCCATTAGCAGGTATGTTTTTCAGTTGGCTTCACTGCGATTGGAAGAGTTGATAAATGTAACATATAAAACACTGTTGGTAAATGTCTTCAGGCTAAGAGTAAGCTTACTGCTTGCCTCTCAGAAGGTGAGATAACTATATGCCTCTAGAAAATAACCTTCCAGGTGATAGCTGTGACTAAAAATTTGACGGGAAGGAGTTACAGTAGTGAGCTTAAAAGGAGTATCTATTCAGAAGCGGATCTAGGGGGAAAAAACAACCTTTTCTTTTCTTGCATTGCTGTTCTTGGTTATGAGGCTACCTTTCTGAATATCGACACTGATGCTAAATGCCATTAATAATTGCTAAGTTATATTAAACTGTATATCAATCAAATTAATAATGTCTACCATACTTGAGGCATTTAGGTTCTTCAAAATCACTAGCATCTGCTCCTATTAAAAATGACAGATGATTTGCAAATCCAAACTTTTGGTGAAAAACGTTAGCTAACAAGGTGAAATTAAAATTTACATCTTTTTCCAACATAATGAAGATAATTAAAAAGAGTAATAAAACCCTTTGATTAACCCTCATCCCATTTTGCGCAGCGCTATTATGCAAATTAAACATTGAACATTGTAAACTTAGTACAAGCAAAAGATTCCGATATAAATATATTCTAATTTAAAAATTAAGAAAATATAAAAACATGTAATTGGATCTCTGACTGCACCCTTTGTCATTGCTGAATTAAAGAGCAGAACTGGGGGCATGTGCCACAGTAAGATAACTCATGTCTTGAGTTGCTGAAGGATGAGAGTTTTCTCCTGTTTCTCTTGCACCAGCCATCATATTATTCCCACAATGATTTTGGTGTAGAGTTTAATTAGCCTCTCTACTATAATCAAGCTGTGCTCTGTCATCAGAAATGTTCGAACCCTGCAAAATATGCATCAGAATTGCTGTGTTCTGGGTCACTGGGTTTTGTTTTGGTGCTTTTAGTTCAGTTTTGTTGTTTTTCCAGTGGTAAAGCTATCACAAAAAGGTTCATTTTAAGTTCTGCCTGATAGAATGGTGTCTGGCAGCACTGTACAGCTCTAGGCATTTAAAATCTTTTGTTCAAAGTCCTTTTGGTTCCCCAGGAGTCCTTCTTTTGGTCTCTACAGCTACTCTGTGAAGGCCTCAGCTGAAGACAAAAGCACATCAGCAGTAGTGAGTTTTAGGATTTGTTTTTCCTTCTGTGTGGATGTTTGTTTTGGAAGGACAATTCATGGGCTCCTGCCTGCAGTTTTTCAGGCAGGTAAGCCTGCATTTCTGGCAGAGGACTAGGACAGCTAACAAGTATTCAAAAAAGAAACTTCTTTAAATTCATAATATCCATCTTGCAGAGAAAACTATCACTGTGCAGGGACCCAGACGAGGTGCTACAAGGGTTGTAGTCTATCTCTCAAATCCCAGCTGCTGCTTAGAAATACTGTATACAATGCTCTCTACCAAATCTACAGTAAGTCATTGACCAAACTACTTGTCTGCTTCTTCCCCCCCCCCGCCCAAATTAGAGCAGCTAACTTAATGAAAAATGATTTTTTTTCTTTTTGTCGCTTAGGAGGGTCTGAACATAAAGCTCTTATCACCAAGCCACAGCTGTAGGAGGAATCCTTTAATCACAGCCTTCCTCCTTGAAGAAGAATATAGATTTATGACCGGACTTTGGTTACTGAGCAAGAAAGAAATATTGCCAGCAGCCACCATACTACTTCCCATAGGCTGTAAACAGCTTTAATCTGCTTTAGCTGTCATTTTGAAGTCGAGAGATATTAGAGTACAATGTAATTATGTAGTTGTGGGCAGAAGCACAGTTTATTTTCTTTAAACTAAAGTGGCAGAGGTAAATTCGTAGACTGTGCCTAAACAAACAAATCCTCCTCCCTCACTCTTCATGCCAATCATGGCTGCAACAGTCCCATCCCTTCTGTGCTGCTTCGCTCGCTCCGCTCTTCTGCTAATGCACTTTCGTAGGCACCCCGGCTTCCCACCATGGTGAAATGCACTCATGTGTCTCTTTCTCTCGCTCAGACACACAGAAAAGGAGCATGTTTTCTTGGAGAATACAAAAAGCTACTGGAAATGCTGTATGCTGGTTTTGTTGGGGGCACAACAGTGACATGTTCACCCTGAGCTTCCCAGGGCAAGAATCCACTCCCATGAGCACAGAAGCTCATTTCTTACTTGCTTAAATATAGCATATGTCTGTTGTTCTATAGAAAGTTTTAGAATAACCTAATTATCATTTATCTTTGTTTTCATATCTAATAGGGCTTGTCAGGAAAGAAAACTCCTACTTAATACAATGCACACAAAAAAAGGGCATTTAGCATTTTCACCCCATCTCCAGAAAAAAGAAAGTAGTTCCTTTTGAATTTTTTGGCAGGAAAAACCTGTAAGTTCATGTCTGGAACATGCAAGCTCCATATACAGCACTTATTTGAACAGTTTCCTTTATTCTAGGTAAATGTTGCAAACATTAAGTTACGGAGTTATTCTTCATCTGACCTAACGTTTTGCATACGAATTGAAGTTTCCTCAACAGAAAATAAGAGAAAAACTAGTTCTCTACCATGATACCTCAATTGTTGACCAGTATGATACCCATTTCTCAAACCTTTGAAACCTTTAATTCTGTCCTGTACTTGAGAAATTTTTACAGTCACTTTCTACCAGCATTCTCAAAAGATGCACCTATTGGATCCACTTCAGTAAAGCAAAGCCATAAGTGCTTAAGTCTAACTTAATTTAGCATATCATCAAAGCACAGACTTACTTTTACTGGAATCTATAAATTTATAAAACTGTAATAAGCATATAGATATATTTCCTCACCTTACTTATTTCTTTATTAAGTGAACATAATGAAATTACTTGGAATACTATCATTAAAGGATATTTGCTTCTTAATCTGAGATTTCAGGGAAGAAAATGCTAAACCAAACTTTCCTCCTTATATGATGTAAGACTGCTGTCTTTGCATGAGTTAAGACAACATAGTGGAGATAAATTGCAGTCTTCCTGGATTTATGTTGTTCTATGCTGCATATTGCATTTTAAAATTCATAGACCATAGAATAGTTTAGGTTGGAAAAGAACTTTAAGATCGAGTCCAACCATTAACTTAGCTTCTCCAAGCCCACCACTAAACCATGTCCCTAAGCACCACATCTACACGCCTTTTAAATGCCTCCAGGAATGGTGACTCCACCACTTCTCTGGGCAGCCTGGTCCTGTGCTTGACAACCCTTTCAGAGAAGAAATTTTCCTAATATCCAAACCAAACCTCCCCTGGCACAACTTGAGGCCGTTTCCTCTTGTCCCATCGCTTGTTACTTGGGAGAAGAGGCCGACCCCCACCTGGCTACACCCTCCTTTCAGGTCATTGTAGGGAGCGATCAGGCCTCCCCTCAGCCTCCTCTTCTCCAGGTTAAAACCCCCCAGCTCCCTCAGCCGCTCCCCATCAGACTTGTGCTCCAGACCCTTCCCCACCTTCGTTGCCCTTCTCTGGACTCGCTCCAGCACCTCAAGGTCTGCCTTGTGGTGAGAGGCCCAGAACTGAACACAGCACTCGAGGTGCGGCCTCAACAGTGCCGAGTACAAAGGGACGGTCACTGCCCTGGTCCTGCTGGCCACGCTGTTCCTGATACAAGCCAAGACTGAGGTATCTGTTTGCCATCAGGTACATGCTATTGGCTCTTCAAAGAGCTACCGTAACTGTTATGCAGGACATTGCAGCCTCTGATTTTCATGCCAATAATCTCCTCCTGATTGTCTGAGTTATCCATCTCCCAAATTCTATCAGAAGTGCTTAAAAGGTCTAAGCCTGTTGTGTGCTGAGTGCCATCAGTTCAACTATTTTTAGGAGGTGCATAGACAAGACATCATGAATTAATACCACTATGACCTAGAGAAAATATATTTGTTCATTCATTAGCAAAAAGGAAAAAAAAAAAGCCAAACATGGTTTATTGTATGAATTAAGAGGAGAGTCATGTGCTGTAGCACTAGAAGGAGTAATTATCAATTCTGTCTGAAAAAGGGAATAAACAGTCCTGCAGGGCTTTTTGCAGCATCATTTTGCCTCTGTATTCCAGCCAGGCATCAGTCTCCACGGAATCCAAACAGTTATCCAAGCAAATTATTCCTGCTAAGAGCAAGACTTCTCCTAGCAAGCACTGAAGATCTTGGTGCTGTGGGCATATCAGTAAAATCTATTGGGCTGAACTTCTAATTTCAGAAGCTAAGGAACATACATCTGTGCTAAATATAAAGAAGTAAAATACCATGGCATATATATTTCAAGAGCCTTTACTACTACCCTATAGCTCCCTCAGTTCTTTATTCAAATGAAAACACAAAAAGGATAGGCAATTTTAGTGTCACTTCTGAGTCAATGAATGAAGTTCAAAAAAATGAAGTTGCAGAGCAAAGAGGACTGAGGAAAATTCTCGCACAGTCTCAAAATGAAACCACACATCTTCAAAGATTGAGCAGGTCTTTTGACTTTAGACAAACATTTTCAATTAATAACTTTTATGATAAATTGCAATAATTAAATGAGAATAGAGATTGGGTTTGTCTAAAATGTTCGAGAGAGTCAGTGACTGCAAATTTCTCCGTGCTTTACTCCATCAGTATTCACCAGTCATTCCAGACATTTAAATGAACAGTTAAGCATAATGCTGTACAAAACAGCAGCACCATGGTCATAAAAAAAACCAACCCAAAACTAAAAAGCATTTCTACTGAAATAGTCAGGGATGTTAATTCAAAACTGGCATCTCCTACTGGGAGATATCAAGATAAAGATAGCCATCAAGAATATCTTTGTTGGATTAATGTCGTAGGTGGGGTCACACTGACACTTTTTTGTAGTAAGCTCTATGATTAATAAAACTGCTTGGAAAGTGTTTCTTTTAATGACAGACAGATATATATTGTATGACCCAAGTTCTCTGTAAATGCCATCTTATTGTCAAAATGCTGAGAGGGAAATTTGATATGATTAATGTTCTTTCTTCCTCCCCCCCGATCAAACAGAAGGCTAATCCAGTTGCCTGCACTGAAGCAATTAACAATAAAAGGGTGATTTCTGCAAAATTCAGTCCTCGTACCTTAAGAAAAACCTTTCATTTTACTCATTTCGCACTACAAATAATTAAGGGATATGAATCAGAGGGCTGGATGTGACCTCCAGAGATCAGTTAAATCTGTTCCCCTGCTTGCAGGCAGAAAACTCCTACATGGGGTTTCCCAACAGATGTGTGTCTATCTGAGGTTGTTAAAGACCCGCAGACAGGATCTCTGCAGCCTCCCTAGCCACTCTGCTCCAACATTTCATGATCAAAGAAAAGCTTTTCCTAACATCTGAGCTAAATTTTATTTTCTATAGTTAGAATTTCTTATCCCAACTGCCATCAGCATGGAGAACACATGTGCAGTTTCACCATTATTTTAAGCTTACCTAGGATAACATTTTTGTCAAAAGGTGTGATCCCAGCGACTGTGGCTGCACATCCATGTTGTGTCCCTTGTGATGGGTCCATCTGTCAGCTGAACTGCTGATCCAGCTGAAAATGAATTAAGAAAAACAACTGGGTTGTTTTGAAGCAGATCAATGGCTGCAAGGCAGTCAGAGGTCAGCATGAGCGTTGAAACTCCTCCTCATGTTGCTGCTACCAAGAAAAACATCTCTGGAACACCAGCCCAAGATCCTTTTCCACTGAATTTCCACCTAGCCAGCTGTTTTCTGTCCTGTATTTAGGCACTTGATTATCCCTGTATAAGCCCAGTATTTTCATCTTGTCTCTGTTGAGTAAAGCCACATATCTACAATAGTGCCATAAATCTATAACAAAACCATATATCTAATTGTCAGACTCAATCTCCTGCCATCCAGCATTCAGTTTTCTCCTAGTTGGTAACATCTGCAAGTTTAATAAGCCTACTCTATATCACATCCTCCTGATAACGATTTAAAAAAAAATTAAATAGCATCAGTATCAGACACAGATAAAATGGTGGGTTGGTTAATGTTTCTGTAAATGAGGACACACGATAAACATTTTAATAAAAAAAGAACAGAATGCTGTTGATGCATCACTCAATTAGAAATTAGGCCTCACTCCTACCTCATCAGCTGAAGTACCAGAAGAACTGGAAAACAACTACAGCAAACACAGTGGTCGTGTGTGATAATGAGCCCAGGTTCTTTAGAGATTTAACTTTATCATTTCCTTTCTCACATTAGCTATGATGGATCTTCAGAGAGATGCAAAAAGTACAGTGAATACTTATTGTTTTATTGTAGCTACAACAATTAGAAGCCAAGACTTGTGAAGAAAAGGGAAGGACCACCTTTCAGGAGGAGTGAAACCAAGAAACATTTGATGGAAAAGTCCTGCAGTTAGTTACGGCCTAAAGAAAATCAGTTTTCAGCCACTTCATCAATATCACTGTTTGCATTCACTAGTAACCTCCAGGCTGTAACAACCCCTGTAATTCTTTGACACAAGACGCTATTGAGATCAAGAGCTGCAGCAGACCTAAGACAGTTTTCTTCATGTTAACACCAGCAAAGCCCTCTATGGTCTCCGTGGGGAAGATGAAAATACCAGAGAGAACTTTGAAAGACATTACATAAACTCATTTCTAGCAAAAAGGGCTATTACAAGTGTTAATTGTGACTACCAGAAGCTCGCTTGTCAAAAAGAAATTTGTTGAAAACTAAAGGGTTCTCAGGTAAGGTTTCTTTGTGTTTTCTCCTAAGAAGCTTCCTGATACAGAATCCGGGAGGGAGGGGAAGGAAGCGGGGAGAGAGGGGGAGGGAGAGACCTATCCAAGCTTGCCATTGTTATCAAAACAGCAGTGTTAGGAATGTAGATTTGCCACTTTCCATCCAAATTCCCTAACTACGGGGATCAGTAGTTACTTTTTCCTCCCTTCCCCCACAACCAATATCTACTCTTTTCTCACCTGCTTCATAAACCAGAATTATTGTTTCTTATATAAGCCTCAAGAAATAGGACAGTAAATTAGATAGACTACTGGCTAATCTGTTAAGGTGTTTCTTGTATTCCTCATGGAGGTCAGTTCTTGGAAAGTTGCCCTCATGAAGTTAAAATTCATTCCCTATGGAGAGAACCAATATAAAGCTTTTGTGCCACTTCTAAGCCCTACAGCTGTTGTGCTCTGTAGATATATATTTAACCCATTCATATTAGTGAGCAGGAGCTTCAGGATTTTGTTCAGTCATTAAATAGCCTCTAGAGCAGGTTAAAAGAAGAAAGAAAGAAAGAAAAATAACATACTTGTTTCACCTACACAGGTTAAAATCCTACAGGATGTTTTCTACTAATAGGAGTTTTAAAAACAAAGTTTAGGCATGTAATTTGCTATTCACAGGGGTACGGTACTACCTTTTACCAGTTCCTCATGTCCCTTCCTCTACCTCAGAGGCTACAAATCAAACACTTGTTTCTTGAATGTAACAAAATTGTTAAAGTACAGCAGTTTCATTTAAGCACCAGAAAAAAATATTTATGATTGGAGCATTATGTGCTGATATAACATTCAACAATTAAAATTACTTGCATCCAAATTTTATTGCCAGTTAATGGCATCTAAAATAATATTGATAACAAATGACGCACAATATCTTCCCAGAAGTCTAATTCGGATTCATAAAAATGTTTCATATACTGGCTTGAGTAATGACACAATATATAATGGGAATAATGCATCCCATTTGTTGATGATTTTCTGCATGTTCTACAATAGAGTTTTCTTCAAACTTACACAGAAAGCTCAAGAAAGTAAACTTCCTCATATAAAATTGGTAAATGGGTTTAAACGGTGTCTGAAACCAGCCCTGTTTTTCCTTGTAGTTCTAACAGTACAAAAGGAAAAACAAAAACAGACCCCAAACTTGACAAGCTTTTCATGTTTACAAGGATTTTCAATAGATTCCAGTCCAAAAATACCCAAAGATGGCCTCATTCCAGTGATCACAGTACGGCAAGGATTACCTTTAACCCTTATGAGCAAAAGTAAGGAGCAAATCAAAAGAAACTCTGGCTCACTGGTATGCAACAAAAAAAGGAAGCAGTCAACAAGAACTCAGGTAGTTGCTAATTAGCCAAGTTTTCCCATAGCTCTGAGAGCTTTCAGAAGTAAGCATTCAGCTCATTTACATGTGTTAGGAGGTGAGCACTTATTGATGACTCTTGAGAGCAGCAGGGGGTTGGCGAAACCCAAGCACTGAACTGCTCTTTTTATTGCTCATGAAAATTTGCAATCCTAGGAAGTCTAGGGAGTAAAGCAGATACACTCCTCCAATGGGTTATTTTTTTGCCTCTCTTCATTCATTCCTTGCTAAACTCTTTAGAGGAAGCAGAGTAGAGGTTATAACTCCTTTACAGAGCTAAGTCATTCGGATCATGCCATGCATAGTAAATGCTCTCCGGTTGCCCTCTCCTACTGCACCAATTCTCACTTGATACTACAGACAGGACTGTATGCAGTACATCTTGCAGAAATTAGGGTCATCAATAAAACAAGTCATAGCCACAGTACAGATTCCCTTGATTCACAGCAGGAGGGAGTGCTATATCTGAAAGCAAGCGCTGTCATTTCAAATGTCACCCAGTATGTCACCAAATGTCACCTTCCTAAATTTTATTCTGTAATGACAGTTTAAAGCTATATGTGATGTTTGCTGAACCCCCTGGTAGATCATCTATTATGTTCCACTTCAAAATCAGATGCTAGACCTTCCTGACATCTGGAAAGTGATTGCCCTGTAGTTACAACAGTACAAAATGAAAAGAAACCCAAAACACCTCCCTACACACATGCGTGTGCATGCACGCGCACACAGACACATGCTCACCAAGCCTTTACCTTTCAAAAACAATTTCTAAATGTCTTCTAATCCACACATGCGCTTCAAGGTCACATCAGCACCTTCACCTTTCAGCCCCTATCTGCAATCCATTTGTCTGCTGCTTGTGGTCTTTAGGGGTCACTTATTTGGAAAGGTGAGCATTTCTCTAAAACCAGATATTACTCACTACCTTTTTTAAAATGAAAGTGCCAAATAGACCTGTCGAATACATAGGGGTTAGGACAGGTGAACATCCAAATTCTTTTTAGACTAAACAGATGTTTGTGAATGGACACACATGGAAATGGGTCCTAAGTATGAACATTTAGAGCAATTAGTACGGGAAAGCTTGCCCTACATTGCCACTATTTTTCATCAGTTTACATTCATGGCAAGTTCTGTTATACATTTCTGAAGTGGTAGTGTTATTTCCAGCTTATATTGGCCCATTTTGAATATCAGCCACACAGCATCAATAACAAGTGGAGTACATGAATGGAAAAAAGCAGCTCGTGCACATTTTCACAGGAACTCTAGCAGAGTTAAACACTAAATAAAACTCTCATTCATCAAGTGTAACGCCCCAATATCATCTAACCCTTCTACAATTTTATATCTAAGACCTGTGCTCTGACAGGCCTTATTTTTAGCAATTTGTGTTTCCAAAAGTGACCTAATCTCTTATCCCCCTATGCAAATCTTAAGCCAATGCAGGGACATTTTCAATTGCATTCATTTATTTTTTATTAGCATTGTTTCTAACATACCTGCAAAAGAAGTGGGCAGCTTTATCGATGACGCTCTCTGGGTTTATTTCCTAACTAGCCCACTGTTTGTCAGTGCTCACTTTTTTCTTCCCCTCAACTTTCCCCCTGCTTTTTATTCTTAAAATTCTTAACACTTGATGCTTCTTCAAAGCTGCCTCTGCTACATTTATTGTCCTGCCAACTGTAAGGCTTCTCTCTCTCTGCTCTGCTTTTGACACTGAACTCAATGATCAGTTGATCAGCCTAGCCTATCTGTCTGGCTGTTGACATTGAGCCCCTTCAAGCTTCTGTTTTCCTGTTCTATTTTTGTATCATTCAGCAACTTGCGTTTTCCTCTGAGGTCACCCTTAAAGGTCCATGTGTCATGTTTTTCATTTCTGCCTTGTCAGGAAAATCTTGCCACTGCATCTATCAAAGTAATCATCAGGCCTTGATGTAAGAGTGTGGTTCCTCTCACATTTTTCATTACCAGATAATTTATTAATATCCTTCTGAGCAAGACTAGATTTATCTTGATAAAACCACTATCAGTGGCGACACAGTATACAGCACTCGAAGTGTTCAGCTACTTTGGTAAATGCTCAGAGAAGAGATGTCCTTTAACCTCTCCCAGCCCTTAATTCCTCAGCAAGCTAAAAGAAGATTTTGCATCCCGAGGCTCTGGAGGCCTTTGGCGTTGTGCCACTTCAGTAAAGCTGACCCGGGTCAGCCTCCTCAGACCAGCCCCTGCAGCACATCGGGCTTTTCCTTCACGACACTCTCTGGTGCTGGCATGGAATACATACCCATTAAACGGAATAAAAGTAATATAACAATATGCATAGAAGCAAAAAGCTTTAGAGTTAAGAGTGCTATCTGATATCAAGAAACTATAGGCGGGCAGTCATTTCATGTTTCAGGTTGAACAGCTCCTGACACTGCTCTGGGTATTTTCTACCCAGGCAGATATTCTGTTTTCTTCTAGCGATTGAACCCTGCCTATGCACCCCTCCCCATCTCAGCACACTCTTCCTGCAACAGCCATTTCTCTCTTACATTATCTTTGCTGGAAAAAAAGCGACGTAAGGCTAGCTCCCCGCTCTATTATATACTGAAATGAAAGCACAGGAGGCCCTCCACAAAAGCGGCTGGCTAACGACTCTCCTGGTGGACATTAGGCAAGAGATGCATTTGTGACATGAGTGGCAGCTGTGCAGACACCAGTTTATGTGATTCAGCACAGCTATTTCATTAATTGTGTTTCACGGTTCATTTCCTCAGATTACACTCAAAATAAATAAATAAATGAGAACACAAAGCTACTGTGTTCTCTGAACCATTCACCAAACAAAAAGAAGGGAAAAAAAATGCCCTTATTTTAATTGGCTTCCTACATATTTTTCTGTCTTAGGTGCTTTTTAAATTGTAAAGTAAAAAATAAAATAAATTGCAGTTATATTCTGCTGTCTAATTATCTCTTCAGTTTTCCACAGAGACTTGGTAACTTACAGAGAACCCCACTATGAGGAAGGATGCTCTAATGTAAGTCAAAATGTTGTAGAAGCTTACCTACAAACCTGACATATCTTTATCTGCTGCTTTACAGGTTTATATTTTGTGGCTTAAATTTAAGACAGGCAATCTCAGGAAATCAACAGCTTAGTTTAAAAACTGACCCTTTATGTATCTTCATAACTATATGCATAATAGAACAGTAATTACAAGAAAAAATGAAAAATGCAAATGCAGAAATGGACAAAAATGCTTTGATTCAAATCAATAACATGAGTGCTCTAAAAAGACATCCAGCTCATGTTTGCACAGATAGTGGCAGGTGACTTCTTCAGCACCACAAAAACCATCAAAAGCAGCCAATGTGGTCATGAATTTTTAAGATGAAATGTTACGGGAGACTGTCCTAAAAAATGATTGTTTGATAAAACAGCAGTTTTCACATCAGAAGGTGTAATTCTAAAAAAACGTTCTGTAAGGAACTTTTTCTAACATTGAAATTAGTCTGAAATCCCAACCCAATTCCAGTGGATGCTGCTGGAACCTTTGTCACAGCCAAAAATCGAGCTGAATCAGGTACAGTAACCCTCTAAAGATCAAAATCTCTATAGATTTTTCAAAAGCCTTTTCCAAGGAAGTTTTTCAGGTTTACAGAGGAAGAGATGCACCCAGGAATAGCCTTCAGCCTTGCTGTAGAGCAGTCATGTGGGAATGTAGGTTCAAATCTTCGTTCGAAGTTAGTCAGAGCACGTTCTAGCTAAAAGCCTTATGAAGCAGAACAACTCTTCACGAGAAAATGAAGAACATGCCCTCAGAAAACAACTGCTTTTGACAGGGAAGATATCTAGTGCTTCTTTTTGTTTGTTTTTACAAAAGATGCAAATATTGAAAGCTCAGTATTTGCAAAAAATTGAGAGTGAACATATTTAGAAGAATATGGGGCAGGCAGTCTAGGCAATTGCTGAGTTATAATCATCCATCTACTATAAATATCTGCAGTGTGAAAAAGGCTCTCTCCCTCTCTGTTTCGGTGCTGCTGCTGCTAAGCACTAAGCTTTTTTGTGGTTTCATTTTAGTAATCAGGATCTCTCGTACTTCCCGGACAGATGGCCATTCACACTTCAGTGCTCATTTAAACACATACGTCAATGATAACAGAACATTTCAGCTGAGAACAGGCCAATGTAATCTTCCAAATTCAAGGCTATCTGTCATTTTTGTTGGGTTATATAAGACCAGAGTCAAAAGAAAGTAGGACTGTTCTTATTTGGAAAGCTAGAAAGAAAATGGAAAATTCCACCTGGCTCGCTGTCAACATGAAACTCGGGCAAGGCTATTTAAAATGATTGGAGAAGGTTTGAATGTCCATAGCCTCTTCTGATCTATTGGCAGTTGCTCATGGGGCCTGCTAAGAAATAGGAGAAGCTAATATCAGATTAGAAAATGAATGCTGGGCCTTGCAGGCTGCTCAAAGCCCCCCCCAAAAGCATTAGTTCTATATATCCTCTTCAAATCCATCCCATGTTTATAATGTAATGGTTCTTTGTTTCTTAAGGTATTAGATAAGTACATGCCAGCCCCTTGCAGCTGCTCTCTGCAATACACAAAAGACAAATAGGAAATGGAGGACAAAGTATCTTCCCGACTCTGACGTTGATCCTCTGTGTTTGCTCTGAGTGGACGCAGTACTTGTTTGGACAAATCGACAAACTTATTTTCCACTGGTGTCAAGCCAGCATCTTAGACAAGAAGGAAAGTATTTAAATTTAATAACGTTATCTTCAGCTTCAGGGTGGACTATGTGTAAGAAATGGAAATCTGAAATATGAAAAAAAATCTATTCATGACATTTCTGGTTCCTGCTGCTCATGGGAAGAACTTGTATTCTGCCAAGAACATCTATTTAACTGAGGTTATTAGCAAACAATTTTTTTTTAAGTTCAAATAAACTTTACAGGCAATTTTTTGGGAACTGTGCCAAACCTAAACCAACCTATGAGCCATTTAAAGTTCAATTAATTAGTAATTAGGAGGACAGCATTAACACAGGGAAGCATTTAAGAGAGTGTATATGTAATCAGCCAATAATTATCAACACAGCAACAGAAGTGTGACACAGTATGAGTTTCCAGCACATCCACCTAAGTGTGTAAAGATAATGAACATAGCAGTGGCTAAATATTTTAGCTTGCCATCCGTGTGAATCTCCAGTAAGTCTCCTTCTGTAATTTGCACCTAATCTACTAACTATAAAGCTAAAGAGGCTCAACTGGGAGTAAAAAAATTCACTAAACTTACAATGCTGCTTAACAGCTGAGTCTCAAAATTATAGTTTTCAGGAGTACTGCCAATAACTGAGACATTTGCCGTACTGCACCTTTGTCATTTGTGTCTGCAAAAGGAGATTTCTCATTGATAAACAAAGCACAGCAGTGGAGCAACAGTCCAGTCAGAGCTGCTAAACAAATGGGTCTTATAAGTGAAAAACAAAGGTCACGAAAATCAGTTTGACTGTGAATTATTCTATCATCCTGAAAGTAAAAGCTGTGAAAACTGCAGAGTTTAGGGAACATATTTTACAAGTGAGTTAACTGAATTTATGCTGCAGTGACTTACACGGTCAGTGCAACCATTGCCATCCCACAGTGGAAGTCTTAACACCGGTAGTACTGGAAACTACTAGCATGTTACACGAATGCACTCATGATCCTTACAAATGGATCATAAAGATCAAAAAGAGTTATCAAAGCATTCATTATTTTTCTGCCATTCCTGGTACAAAAATTTAGAAACAAATGATTAGACTGAATAAAAATCTTCAAGATAACAGAAGTATAACTCCTTCCAAAGGCATAAAACACACCGGTGAGTAGTTGGATTTAACCTTAGTCATGTGGTTAGTACTGGAAAAGGCTCCTTAAACCAACTTGTCTTGTCAAACACATTGTGAAATAAAAGAAGTTGACCCAGAAGGATCCTTCAAGGCACAACAGAGGAGTGACTTTACAGATCAGCAGCTTTAACAAAGTAGTGGAACTGACCCAGGATAGGATTAGCTGGCTAGGCAAGCAGTATGTTGTGAGCACCTGATTGAGCTGGAAGAAGACAGAAGATGAGAATAAAATACCCTTCAGCTTCTCGCAGAACCCATTGCTAAACTTTCTGGGGAATAAGATAAATTTGAAGGAAGAGAATAATTAGCTTTTCTTCTGGAATGTAATTCGCAATTCCTTCTGGCTGACGAAAAAGGAATAATTTTTTTTTTTTGTGGAGGATGTTGAAGGTATCTAAAAGAATCTCTGTGCCTCAACTTTTTGCTTTTTGTGATCTAAGCTTTCTCTTGTAGCTGATAGGAGCATTTGAAGGTGACTGAATGAAGATAAAAAGGCAGGATGGTCAAGATGCATATTCTTTTTACAAATTGGTTTTCTGTATTTTATAATCTTATGTGGTTCAGGCATACAATGAGATCTGCCACATCTGGTTGACACTCCTCTATGGGAGTGCCAGCAAAGCAGAAATTGCTTCTGGTTGAACAATATTAATTTAAAACATCATTTTTATAGAAAGCTGTAATCTAAAATTAATTTCATCATAACTATATGGAAATGCCATCACTCTTCTTGAAAGTAACAGATGACTCACTGTGCCTCCTCCTCTAAGTTTTATACATTTTGCTTATGTAATTTCTGGCAAAAATTGGTTAATAGTCACTATAGACTTGGGTGCGATATACATCAAATACTACAGATCTCCTTTGAATAGATCAAACTTTTGCCACTCAGTAGTAGATATTAATTAGATAAAGAATTACTGAATGCTTAATTTGAATTTCTGAGTTTGGGGGTTGTTTGTTTTGTTTTTCACTTACACATGATTTGGCACTCTCATATAGTTTAAGATGGTTTATGAGAGCTCTGAATTTCATTCTTGCAACCTGCTAAGTTCTCACCTGTAAACACATCTTTTGAGATCCAGATGAAAGAACAAAATGATATAAATGAGTCTTATTGCAGCACTTAGATGTGCAAATGAGTTTCTTTCAATATCCCTTCCACAAGCAGATTATTAAATTAGTAAGGTCAGCCCGAAGCCTGTTGGCCTCATCTGAATTTTTCAAAAGGTACCTTTCTGCCAAAGGGAGAGATCTATCTGTTCAGTAACCTAAGTCCAAAGATTATGATTCATGGTGTTTGTCTATATACAATTAGTCAGCTCACTACATGCCATCTCAGCACATTCTCCTATCAGTCACAGGACTTCTTTTACTCCCAGCTTTTTTGTATACTTCTAGTTGTATAATTACTACTAATGCCTACTAATTAGGCATATATTCTGGCTTCAGTCTCTATCAATAACGTGAGATCAGTTCCTCAGTAGGACACGTTAGCTTTTATGGCTTTTGATACAGCTTCTTTGGTGATGCCCATTAGCTCACAGGAAAGGGGGAAGTCAATGTTCTACAGTACTCACAAATGCTCTGTTTGTTAGTCCCCTGCCTGTTTCAGTCATTGCATCACCTCAGTCGCACAGCCAAAGTAGGTAGGTGGTTGTGGGTTTTTTCAAGCCTGAATCATCAATACACCATTTCAAGCCTTCACTTGAGCAGGACTGCTTTAGCCTAAAGTAGTCAGTAGCAACAGGAAGAGTTTGCTTGGACTATCTAATTCTTATTTGTGGAGCAGTTCTGTTCAGTAATATTAACGACTGTATAAATAACAAGATAACTTCTTACAGTTTTGCGAGATGTAATTCTCTTTTAATACCTGACCTTCTTATGTTTTAATAAACTTATTGAAATTCCTTTTTTAAATATTAAACACTGTAGCTATAAAAAGAGAGAAAATGCCTTGGATATTACTTGTGGTTTAGATATCATAAACAAGAATTTTGCCTTTCAAATGTCAAGTTGTCAAACATTTTGTTGAACATATGCCTTTCATTTAAAGATGATGGTAGCTACGCTGACTGAACTGCTTTAAAAATAGCACTCTATAGATATCACCAATGCAGCCCATTTTTCCACCTTCACTTGTCTCATAACAGCTTGTACAGGATATCCAGCTGAAATCTATCTCGGTATAGAAAAGAAAGGGCAGCCCCATTCACGCAAGACTTACTGTGTAATGATTATGGCTTTTATTTGTACTGTGTTGGTGCCCAGGACTTGCCCCTTATAAACAACACCAGCACTAAGAATTGCCCCAAAGTCCTACTACCAAAGGAATTACAATCTAAAAATCTTAGATTGTGTATTCATTGATTTTTTTTTAGCTAAGTTTAGAAACTAAACATTTCTAAGAATATTTCTAAGCAAGAGGACTTTTCCCCCTATTTTCTTGAAACATACATCACACCCCAGAAACCTGAATGGCAACTCAGTTACACGAATGTGAAGTTAACAGATGAACACAATAGCAGCAGAAGATGTGAAATCGCTGGCCGTGACTTACTCAGTGAAGACATACCTATTTCTCTCTAGAGAAAGATGTTTGCGTGACATGTCAACAGAAGATCTGTAACCACTAAGAAGAAAAGACTTCAAGGGCTAATGAATCTTTTTTTGGGAAAAAAAAAAAAAGTTTAAGTAACAAGGTTGTCCACAGACCAGCTAAAGTAGCTTTGAAAAATCTTTAAGCTCTATTTCTTCAGGTAAATCAGAATCTCCTAGCAAACTAATAACCAATGCCAGCATAGTACTGTTGAACTTTCCTTATAAATGGAGCAGGAAGAAGGAACCGATTTTAATAAGATAGAGATTGGTTAGAAAAAAATTACCCCAAACTTCCAGAACACTTCCATCTGTTTTTTTGTAAATGTCTGTATTTGTTTGTGAAAGAAGAAATGAAGAAACTCCAAGTTTTTTCTTGCTTGCATTTTCTGAAGTTAAGTTATACTTACCATTATTGGAGTGCTTGAATAACATCTTTTGCTACCTCATACCCTAAAACACAGTTTGGAAAATTGTGAATCCCTATTTCAGATGGAGAGTAGTCTCCTAAGAAACTAGATTCCAATCTACAGCCATCTTAGCTCTGTAAAACAGATCATTATTTGATTATCAGACACACATGCCAAGTCATAAATTAATATTGAAGTCAGTGATGGGACCTGAACCTTGATCTGGTGGCTTCCCAGGTGAGTGCTCTGCACTTGAGGTAATAGAGTAATTAGACAGCTTTTCCCTCTGAAGGATAATTGCTAATCCATGTTAGCTGTTGGAGAGGAAGCCCTCCTGAGGAGCAGATATGGGTTTCCTTTTTCATTAAAAAAGAAACTTAACTTTTTCAGTGGTTAACCTTCAGCATATTAAAATGTTTAGTGCCTGAGTTAGATAGAAGGGTTCCGCTGAGTAACAAACAATTAAACATAGCAGATGAGTGGGAAAGTAGGACCATGGTTCTGAAACAAACCCACAGTGACAATTAAGTAAAACCTGACCTGCTAACCATTCTGTGTAGGCATAACCCCCAGTACTGCAAGCCAGCATACAACTAGTACAGTTGTTGATAAAGGTAATAAATCTATGTGATCCACAAGAAGCTCATAAACAGTCTGTACCTTACCTACAACTGTAATTTTTCAGAGATGATACCTGAGATGTGTCGCACTACATGTGTACAAATCTCTCTGCTTACAAAGTGCAAGTGTTCAGTTTCCCCATTTTTCCTGAGCTTTGCGCTTGCTTTTGGAGAGTCATAAACCTGCTTATGTATATGCATATACAGCTATTAAATCATCAAATTAATAAATGTCATTTGATCTAAGTCTATTCTAATCTCAGCAAATTAAGATTACCCTGGCCCATATAAAGACAGAAATATCACATGTACTGAGTCTTAGAAACTATAGATACTCAGAAATTCTGATAGATGAAAGAGAATTGTACAACTTGTGAATACAAAATGTAATGCCATGTCAGAAGCTCAGTTTAATCCACTGAAATGTGCAGAAGTTTTCCTATTGACACGAATTAAACCAGAGTCTAAATCATTTAGGTCTGATCCTATCTTCCCTTACATCTTCTGTGATCATCAGCATTTTAAAGACTGAATGTCCAGTGAGTATGAAATGCTGCTAGTCTACTGAGTCTCAGAATATAAATACCAAGATTTTCATTTCCTTTTAGGTATTTTTATTTCCAGAAAATGTTTTTACTTTCAGAAGTGCAACATAAGGTATATCTCAATATATTACAGGCGAGCGCATTATATTGCTGGACAGATTCTGTGGACTTCATCTGTCTGGTAACTTTGAATGAGAGTGACAAAAATCCCCTCAACTGGATTACAGTGCTAACATGAGATAGATTTGAGCAGCAGAGCATCCTTTCCTTTTTTTTTGCTTTTTCTCAAAAGTTTTCTATAGCACCTCTTTCTTTCTACATCTTTCTAGGCTGAACTAGCATTCCTGGAACTCAGCAATTCCTGTCAATCACTAAGAGTTAAGGCCACTTCCAGAAAATTTGAACTATCAGCATGGCAGCATTAGTGCTGCAGGGACAAGTGGCATGTCAGCAGTAGTAGATGGAGCCATTTACAAATTGCATTAAAAAAAGAGAGGGTATGATTACTGACCCCTGGAAACAGAGTGAAAACCCATTATAGCATTTTTGGTTATCATCCCAGACTGCACAGTAATTTTCATACTATACAATAATAAAGCGCCCTTGTTTTCAGGTTACGCTTCCCCATTGCACTACTTTACAGTCAGCATCAACAGGATGCTGGTTACTGTCTTCTGGAATGGCTGTAAAGTCAAGGTCCTGTCTGTAAGTGCTTATTGAAGACTGCTCTGTGCTTTTTGCACATTTGGAAACGTTAACTTGTACGTTCTATTTAAACTTCAGTTTGAATAACCATACATGCTGGCCACTCAGCTTAGACTTTCGCAAATAGGTGGTTTTCTTGAATTTCTTTTCATAAATAAGTACTGCACATATATAAACCTGACATTTCATTCTGATAACAAAAGGCATGATTCACTTTTCCTATTTATTTCCTCCATGAACCTGCTACCACACATCCTTACAGATAATCCCTAGACATTCATGTACCAACTTGGAGAGCAAGTACCTTGCAGTCCAAGTGTGAGGTAAGGCCATGCCGTTGTACTCTGTTACAGGTGGGAATTAGGGAGACAAAAACACAAAGGTCCACATCTTCAAAATTATTTATGCACTTCTCTTCACAGATCTTAAATACATTCATGGATTTCAAAATAGTATATCCATAATGAAACAGAAACCCAAAACAATCTTTCTGGAATCTCAGATTAGTGATATTTCTCATTCCCAAATGCAACAAGTTTGTACATGCCAAATTTGCCAGAACTGTGCAGGACCTCAGAGCCCCGCAGCCCCTGTGTTTGCACAGGAAGGCAGCACATGTGCAAGCACGCAGACTTCATCACAGGGGGAGGATTGAGAGTTTTATGGATTAAAAGCTGTGGAGAGGAAGATTTCCAGTGCAACATAAAGCAAACGAAGGAGAGCAGCAGTGAGAACTCTCACTATGCCACCTTATTGCCAATGTATCTCAGGAAGGACAATTAACAGAGGCCTGCTGTCTGCATATTCATCAGGCCTTTTGCTGAGACTGCCAACATGAATAACTGTGAAAGCTACTTGCGGTGCTGGCTGACAGCTGTCCTCTGAGAACCGGATCAAGAACACTGTGACCTACACAACTTCATTTTGCAGATGGGAGATTTTGGGTCCAGTTTGGGCCTTCAGAACTACAGTGGCTTAAAACGAAGTTCAGCTTTGGGGTTGGATTGGTTGCAGTTGTTAAAACTGCAGCTGGGAAGGTGCTCTGGGATGCGAGATGCCCCTGTGTGAGGCGGTTTTATTAAAAATGCTGTGTGAATGTTTTGGAGTGGGAAACTATTTAACAAATTCTGCATCTTTGTCTGTTGGCAGGTTACAATTCCGTAATTTATTCATCCCTGCTTTATCTGCCAAACCGTCTCCAATTTTTAGTCTATTAATTGGACACCAACAGCGTACATTCTGAGTATCTGATATTCATCCTATTGTTTCTGATTCTCCTCTGGGTGAGGAGAGTTCTTGGCAGCCGACTTCCACTGTGACCACTCAGGCTTCCAAGTTCCACATTAACTTTCTGATGGGTCATTATTTAATAGTCACTTAAAATTTACTGTTCCTGCAACGTTACTGCCATTAAATTTACTTGTTTGAATATTCACAGAAGTCAGCCCAAACAATATAAATCCAATATGCTACTGAATATAAATTATGTTAAAAACATGTGTATTAATCTAATAATTTTTGTTATTTGAATATGATGGATAATATTTCAGCCTGTCATCTTGCTGATGTTGAGGTATTGATAACATTTTGGTTAGGCAGGCTCCATTTTCAAGGATTTGCAGTCACTGCCTTTCATGCTCCAACTGACATGCACACTATAGTTTTATTACAGTTCATTTATTCATCTGGATCTGAAGAAACTATTAGTTAACATATTAAAATTGACAATAACTATACTGACATATTTCTTCTTAAACCTGAAATTTGTTTATAATATTGCTAGAATTAAATTTTTACAGTGTCTATGATCCAAAAAAAGTAGTTTATATAGCATAATTAGGTTGAGTTTGCCATTATTTTCTTCAGCCATCTGCATTTTCTGACTGCGTTATTAAGCACCACATTTGGCACAGACATTTTAATCTACCTGGCACAGAAAGAGAGTTTTCTCAGCTTTTATTTCAGAATTGCCGAAAGTAGTATTTTAGTCTATTTCTTCATATCTATTTAGATGAACTCAATATTTATTAAAGGAGTAAACTGTGTTATGATGCTGACCTAAGAGTTTCCTTTGAAATTTATCTGTGTCTTTTAAAATCTGAAAGGTATGCTGGTAGAGAAGATATGATCCATGTGGCATAATGACCATTCAAGTAGTCAAAGAGGCAATTACTGAGTCGATGTTAGCAAGGAGTTCAGGATGTCAGCATGACAAGATGAAACAGAATAGATTCTGCGTGAAGCTAGGGGCTCTGTATCTGCTTTGTGCTCATTCCATTAATCCGAAATCACAGACTGAACAGATCCGTGAATAAGGAAACTAGACATCCTTTAGATTTTCTTGGTGGTGTTATTGAATAGTGAGCTCTTATGTGTGGATGTGTAGATTATGGGTGGGGGTTTTTTTCAAATTCTTATCTGACTGATTATACAGTAGAAATGAGCCTTTGGGGTACCTAGTTCCCATCCAATTTTGTTGGTTTTGAAATGGAAAAAAAAAACCAACACACCCAAACCAGTGTTTTCTACTCACTGTGACTTTCTGAATATTATTATTCCTCTAGAGTTGTTCTGGTTTTACATGATTTTGCATTTCCCTAAATTTTCTTAGCTGCCTTTAGGTGTTACTGTAAATCCTTTCACCCATTTCCAGCTTGGCAAACCAGCTTTCTTTTTGCTTAACCCTTTGTGACAAACATGTTTTAAAAGACAGTCTTCTCCCGTCATCATAGTTTCTAAGTCATCAAACAAGACCCTTGGGATCACTAAGGATACAAGGAAATTTTTCACACGAGGAGCCTAATTCGGGGTTGAATAATTGCATTTCATGCATAGTGCATGAACATGTGGAAGAATCTCCTCTTTGCACTGTCAGCTAGACACAGCACTATGGATCAAATTGTTATTTTTCAGATTGCTAGGAAAGCTTTATGGAGAGAAATATATATCTGCCAGCAAAGCATTTTCCAAATGAAGACAGAGCATAAAACCACCCTGCAAGTAACACAAACTGGTAATGGTGACATTTTGCAATATAACTGCGTTTGCTAGCACAGTAGTAAGAAGTAAAGAGCAAGGTTTTCATGCACATGCAATGTCGGGGAAAGCTGACAGCATTAGAGTGCTGCGTGTGCTGGAAAAATAGAGGAGAGGCCTCAGCAGTGTCAGGAAAGATTTCTTCCTGACAAACAGAATGTCTCCTGGCTTTCTCCTTCTGCAGCCCTACCAGCCGGGTCCTGCAGTGGCAAGTGAGAGCATGCCCTTTCCTCGTCCGTCCCGCTAGTGCGCCTGCAAGCAAACAGCCAGATCACAAACAGAAGTTGTATGTACAATCTGTGTTGCTCTTCTCTCCTCTTTTGCAAGCATTTGTCTCATCTTCTCTTCAAGGAAACAACACTGAGTTCTAACAGAAGCAGTGTGTGTGAGCCACTGTGAAGTTAGTTTTTCTTTTTCCCCAGGAAAGGGCAAATAATACCATCACTGGTGCAATTGAAACATGAGTAAAAAGGTGTGGGTTTTTTTCAAAATAAAATGTGCTGCCAAAATGGGAAAGGAGTAAAGGACCTTGCTACAATGAATGCTTTACTTTATACATCAAATGCTTTAAACCACTTACCCTTTTTTCCTGCAACTTTAAAGAAAGGTTAGAAATATTTTTAGAGGTGATTGTTTGCCACAGAAGTAAGTGGGTCAATGTCTCTACTTGAAAATTTGGATCTTTTCTCATTATTTAACCCTGTGCAGTGGCAAACCAGAACTTTCTGGACTCACTTATTCCATAAAAAAATAACGTAATAGTCCCCATAGAGCAAGAAAAAAAAAATCCCCAACAACATTTTTTTTCCCATACTTAGAAAATTAAATGGCATTTAGTTACTAGAAGGAACAGAACATGATATTCACATGGTTGTGACATCAAATTTTAGATTTTTGCAACACTTGTAAGAGAGGCAGAAAAGCTGTACCTATTTAAACCTGTGAGAAATACAAAAGCATACCAACATTAGGAAAACAAGAATTTATGCAAATCTAACTCTCAGAGGATAACAGGTCTATTTTCGCAGTCTGGAGACTGGAAATGTTGGCTGACAGAGGGCTAGGTTCACTTCAGAAACTAAAAAGAAGTCTTTAACTGTTCACACAAAATCAGAAGTCAGCTGAATAGAGACAAGACTTTCCTGTTTCTTGTCTTGTTATCCCACACTTATTTGAGCTGCTTCTTCATTTAAGGGAAAATTTCAAGACATCTGTCTGATTACAGAAAATGTATCAAATCCCTAGATCAGAGCATTAATGAACCCCAATGTAGAAGTTGTTTTTTTCCCCAAGAAACTTCTCAGAGTTTTATAGCTGTCCTTGTTTATTTAATCTTTCCTCATGTGGCTATTTTCCATTGTGTTCTCTTTTGATTTCCTAGCAATTCCTAATGTTCTACTTAGTGTTTTGGCAGCAAATCAGCACTAACCTGATGTCTTAAGAGAACAATTTACAATGACTTTAAGATGTCTTTCGTGAGTGGCAATATTCAATTTGGAGCCCATAATGTCATAAGTAAAATTAGAATTACTTACCTTTCTATAAACAATACTTTGAACTAATTGTTCAATAACTCAATATTAAGTGATCTTCCTGTAACTTTTCCATGTCTGCCGTAGATTAAATTGTTCTGCATAAATTTACATCAAGCAAACTTTGTGAGAGAAACTCTCTAAATACACAACACAAAGTTTAGCACAGAGCCCTGTGAGACCTCATTAATAACCTCCTTCCAGCATGAAAATTTAGCATTTATGCCTATCCTTTGTTTCTATTTTTTAACCAGTTATTAGTTCACAGAGGAAACTTGCCCTTCTTAAAAACACCTCAGCTAACAAAGTTTTTGGAAATTCAGGTTTGTTATATTGCTCAGATCAGGCTTATCCGCATAGCATGTTTGCTGCTGGCATCTGTGGATCTGCTCAGTCACTAGGAGTGTACATACCAGGTTCAGTGTTGCTGTCATGAAAAGGATATCATACACCTGAAATTCACCCAGACCTCTGTCTGCATGGAATTTAGAGGGGGG
>NW_009593158.1:0-9932 GCF_000690535.1 Cariama cristata | reverse complement strand
GGGGGAAGTGTTGAGCTGTGGGAAACACATTCATATGTAGCCATAATCCTTTCATCAGGTCAGCTAACCTGTACTCATGAAGCAGCCTAATCCAGAAAAAGCAGAGTTTATGCGTTTGTTCTCTTACCAGAGACTGCTTCAACATCAAGTGGCAATACAGATGTTTTTTTAAAGTATCACAGTCTGTAACTGTTTTTAACTGTCAATCAGCACAAAAGGACTGCAGTCCTGGCTATCTCCTGGTGCTGCTTGAGCCCAGGGAGTTGCTAGCACTGTGGTCCTGGTGACAGGGGGTGCCAAGTGTAATGTTGCTGAAGCCAGGACTTGCTCATTCATTTTTTGTTTGTGGGCCTCTTTTTGAAGGTTTGACATGCTGCTTGGACCCAGCAACATGAACAGGTGTTTCCCCTAGCAAAAGGTAGAGGCCAGTATTTGATCCAGCGACACCATATGTTCTTGAGCTATGGTTCTTTCTCAGATACTCACTGTATTTTTAGCACCTCCCTGATCAGTGTTAACCGAGCTTGACATCTAGGTAGAGGAAAGAGACCTTGTTATATACTGTCAAAGGAAAGACAGGAGAGTTCATCTTTGTCAGAAGCGGCTAGCTTGCCAATTGATACACAGGTAGCTTTTCACCATGGTGACTGACCAAAACGCTGGAAAGAAGTGTGGCGGGAATCAGGGTGCTATCAGGACCACAGAGCAGAGGGGAACACTGGGGACATGAGCAGGTTCCCGAGGGAAGTGTGGGGTGGACCAGGCAGTGTTGGAGGGAACTGGAAAAGCAGCTTGCAATACAAGGAGAATGCACACATGAAAAGTGTTTGAAATAGAGACATGCAGGGGATTTAAGATGCAAAAAAAGTGTAGGAAACCACACTTCATTTTCTACTGTTCACAAAAAATCCCTCATTTTCCTTCTACTAAGGTCTCCTTGTTAACAGTCATCTTAGATACCAGGCATTTTCAAAGAACTAAGGGTCTCTTCATCTACTGCAGATGATTCTTTTTTATGTAGTTGATTGTTAATTCCTACAGCTCTGGTGTAATTCCAGATTCTGAATTAATCTCCATTCACTTTCAGGACCTAAGTATCGTATTACTCCTTGAAGTCACTCATTAAATTCACCCTATGTTATTCAAGAAGCATGCTGAAATCCTAATGGACACTTTTGTTACTTCTTGATTGAAGTACTTTAATGGGCTTGATTTGTTTTGGCTTCCTAATTTCTGTGTGAACTGTTTTGCAGTGATCTAGAATACAGCACGTTCTACTCCTTGAACTCTTTACCTCTGTAACTTCTCTGATTCTGTGTCTTGTATCAGACTATACATAAAAAGCTAGTATTAGCCTCAATGCAAAGCCAATGATATCACTGAAAATATTTCCCACCCCACTTCTCTCATGGTCACCATCCAAACTACTAGTTGAATCTGGCTCCCTACTAAAGGCTGTAAAGCACAGAAAGATCTGGCCAAAGTCACATCATTCAATGATATTTTTTTTTTCCCATTGATTACCAGTAGTGAGTCTTGCAAATTCACTTGCATCAACACTGTAGATGGCTGATTTTCAGCAGAAAATATAACAGTAATAACCATAAAAGAATGTGCTCCATACTTAAATTACTTTATAACATTCATTATGTATGTAATTAAAAATAATGGTATGCATTTAAAAAAAAAAAACAAACATAAGCAAAAGAATGTACTTTGTTCCTCTACAAGTAAAAAATCCCCCATCTTCCCAGACTTTCTGCATTACAGAATGCTAGATTCAGGATTTGCCACACCACAGGAGAAAGCTAACTGCTGATTAACATAATCAATACTGAAAATACTATCTTGAGATATTTTAAGGAAAAGCCAAATGCTTGACTGTCGCAGCTGAGGGATCAGGCAGGTAGCTGGACTCATATATATATTACTGCTGACTTTTAGCAAAATTACTAGGACTCTAGCCAGATTCAGAGACACGTCTACTTTTAATTGTAGGACCAGGCGTTGTTACTGAACTAAACACTACAAAATTCCTCTAGGATTAGGATCAGGGGAAGCCGATTTTATCCTACCACAATGTTCCTCCCCCTGCAAAGCAGAGAAAGGGCAAAAGAGGACCCTGCGTCCTCTACACCTCCCAACCCTCAGTTCCACCCAAGTTCAGTCCCTCTGAAGCCCTCTCGGGTTCCAAAGGCGATACACAAAGTTGTGACAAAGAGCTTCTGCCCCCACGCTTGTCACATGAGGGTTTGCTGTGAGAGCTTCACGTGGTGTTGCAAAAAAGGAGAGTTACACACTACATGAATGAAGAATCCATTTCAAATTATACTCCTTGGTTTTTTGAATCTAAATGTGACATACTCTCAACAGAAGGCAATTTAATGGCCTTGCATTTGTACAGGTGGCTAATAAAACATATATGTCTCTCCTCCAGCTAGTGACTATTAAAGAGAGCAGGTAATACACAAACACATGATGAAGCCTACTGCCTGAAAATGTGGAACAATTAAGATATTTTATTGCATGCCCTTCTTTGTTTAATTCCAGTACAGTTAAAGTTATAATCTGCAGTGCCTTAAAGCCTAAGAAAAAATTAGCATGCTGTTACCTGAATAAAAGTGTGTTCTTCACTGATTCCTTTAAATGGTCTTAAAAGTAAACTAACTAAAGTTTTCTTTAACTAACAATAGCCAACTCCGGTATTTCAATTTTCACAGAATCACAGAACGGTCAGGGTTGGCAGGGACCTCTTGAGATCATCCAGTCCAACCCCACTGCCAAAGCAGGGTCACCTACAGCAGTTGCACAGGAACGTGTCCAGGCGGGTTTTGAATATCTCCAGAGAAGGAGACTCCACAGCCTCTCTGGGCAGCCTGTGCCAGGGCTCGGCCATCCTCACTATGAGGAAGAACTTCTATACGTTAAGATGAAACTTCCTGAGCTTCAGTTGGTGCCCGTTGCCCCTTCACCTCTCGCTGGGCACCACTGAAAAGGGTCTGGCCCCATCCTCTTGACATCTGCCCTTAGGGTATTTATAAGTATTGAGGAGATAAATGAAAGTGTAGTGCAGCAGAGTGTAATCTTCAGACAAGTAAATGTAAAAATATTACTAGCTTGGTATACAGGAAGAAACAGGAGAAAAAAGGCATGTGTGACTTTATTCTGTTCTCTCTAGTTATTCAAAATACCTTGTATCTCAGCTAACTAAAGGTAATTTCAGGAAAGGTTGAAGTGGTAAGGGCGAGAATGA
Organism: Cariama cristata; assembly: GCF_000690535.1. NCBI lineage: Eukaryota > Metazoa > Chordata > Aves > Cariamiformes > Cariamidae > Cariama > Cariama cristata. Next base: position 6,679 of record NW_009593158.1, on the reverse strand, counting down.
GAATGAGTCTAGGCAGTTTGATTGGTAACATTCATATTGATTTCAGTTGCTATGTGGGAGAGGAGAAAAATTATTCCCATTTTAGTTTTAAAACCTACAGCCAAAACAGTTTCATTTACTTAATGACAAAACTAGTCACAGCAGAAAAGATTAATTTTTTTTTTGTTAAAGTACTTTGCAATATAAAAAGATCTTTGGCGAGCTTCAAAATAGTTGTGTGACATTTCTCCCTAATATCGTATATTAATATACACACAGTAAACAGTTCCTTCATTTTGACAAAGACTTCAAAATAGGGATAGAAAAGTGATGGCAAAATCTATACCCTAATAGACAGTGTTGACTCTCTCACAACTGCTGTCCAAGCAGATTCCATTCTTGCAAACAGTTTGGTGTTATATATCTCATCAAGTTTTTTGACATCATGTTCCCTTAAAGCATCTCAGACCATACAAGGCTAAAGGGCCCTACCCATCCTGAAATCCAAATACAGACTGATGTTTGTAAAGAACAAGGACATGTCATCTGACCCATGTAGCATGACAGCTTCAAGATCCATGTTTACTTGAATATTTCTTGATTTTTTTTGATTAACAGTCCACATGATGTCACTCCTGATAACGAGCAAGTCTATGAAACATAGCTGTTCACGGTCCATGTGAAAACAATACGATTGCACAAACCCAACAACCTGTTAAGCTTGTTTGCCATCAGCCTTCATTGAGCGAGGCTTGAGGAGAAAAGCTGGGGCACATTTGCAACTCAGATGAGCCTGAAACTGTGCAACTCTTTAAACCAATATAATAAAACCTGCAAAAGTAATTTTCAAAGAGAGAGAAATTAGAAAGAATAGGTTACTAGGTATATTCCAAGGCAGAGGTCCACCAGCATAGTCAATGCCATACTGAAGCCCCCAGAAGACACTCCCTAACTGGGAGGATAAAAATCACAAAAAAGACTTTTAAACATAATGTCCCCAAAGGTGATGCATAGATATTGTTACTGAAAGAGTTTTTATGGATCTAAACAGAAACTCCCTATGCTTTCAGGGCTGAAATAGCAGAGCTTGAGGAACACAGCTGTTGCTCAGAGTCTAGTCAGAAAACGTCTTCTTTTTAGCTTTATAAATCAATCTAGTTGAGGCTTTCATGCTTTGACACAATGTTCTAACCTCAGAGAGGGAATTTTGTGATTGGGTGAGGGATGGAGGCTAACAGATCTGCTGAACATTTTGCATAGCAAAAGAGGAGACCTGGCTGCTTCTGATTGTGCTCCCTGAAGCTGAATGAATTTCTGTTAAAATAAATGGCAAACCAGGCAAAGAGAGCTGACAGAAGAACAGACGGACACCTCGAGTTGTAAGAGCAGAGCAGAGAACACAACTTTGCTCTGCAATTGCTTTAGCAACCCACAGCAGATCATCTTGAATTTACATTCTCATTTTTAATGACTGCAAATTGAGTGATCCACCAAAACAAGGCTATTCTGTAGTAGCCCAAACTCAATTTTGTAGAGTGCCTTACAATACATTTTTTAAATATACATTTGTGTCACCTGGTCTTTCTAATGCATCATCCTAATTCCTCATTCTGCCCGAAATGTATGAGATTAAAGAGTGGTGAAAAAGATAAAAACAAAAGTTTAATTTAATTTTGTGTCTGCATCAGTAGAAGAATTTAACACCTTTCTTATTAATTGATGTGCTAACATCAGTTTGGACAGAAATGGACCTGCAGCACCTCCTCTCACTCCCCCTTCTCCTCCTCCCCCTCCTCTCACCTGGGTGCTCACAGGGCTGTTCTCACACTGTTTTCCTCACTCTGCTAGGCAGGGCTTTACCCTTTCTTAAATCTATTTTCCTAGAGGCACCACCAGCATTGCTGAGGAGCTCAGCTGTGCCCTGCGCTGGGGCCATTAGGCATGAGGCAGCCCCAGCCTCTCCTCACAGAAGCCCCTGCAGCCAACATGTGGGCACAGACACCCAATACACTAACAGAAATCAGTACAACAGCTACGACGGGCCTGAGCTATGCTGGCTTTCCCAGAAGACAATGACATAAGATTGTTCTGTGTGACACTATATTGACGCATGAGGCACCAGTGGTGCAGGTTACCAGTGCTCATTAATCAACTGTATGAAACCCAAGTTCTAACTCATCACAAATTGGAATGACAAAGGCCCACACCTGAGTGCCATCATTTAATTGGCAATTATGATTTCAAAGTATCGAATATCATGTAGTTCATTCCATGTAGCTTGAAAAACAGCATGTAAAGCTAGCCAGGAGACTTGGTAAACATCCACAATTATTCCAAGAAAGGTATTTGCCTACAGAATCACAGAATTGATTTGGCTGGAAGAGACCTCTGGGATCATCAAGTCCAACCTTTGCCCTAACACCACCATGTCAGCTAGACCATGGCACTAAATGCCACCAGCCTTTTCTTAAACACCTCCAGGGATGGTGACTCCACCACCTCCCTGGGCAGCCCATCCCAATGCCTAACGACCCTTTCTGTGAAGAAATGCCTCCTCATTTCTAGCCTGAACTTCCCCTGGTGCAGTTTCAGACAATGCCCTCCTGTCCTGTCTCTTCTCCCAGGCAACCGGTGACCAACCCCCACCTGGCTACACCCTCCTTTCAGGTCGTTGTAGAGGGCGATAGGGTCTCCCCTCAGCCTCCTCTTCTCCAGGCTAAACAACCCCAGCTCCCTCAGCTGCTCCTTTAAGTTAAGACGACTTTACTGTAGCTACTCACATGCTTGATCACAATAAACATATACACCAAGTGTGCCTAGTAACATGCAAGAGAATACCAAATAATTTCCAACAAATCCAACTGGTTTTGTGAATAGCACGGCTGTGTAATGTGAAATATGAAAGTTATCTTACAACAATGATAGACAAGATTTTACCAAACCCGAAAAGAAGTTATAAGCTGACTGGCCTTTATCAAGTTTGTTTGCATATTTACACAAGACAAATTCTTTTTTAATTTAAAGTTCAAGGAGAAAGTATTGGAGGGAAGAAAATAACAAGCAGCAAACTGACAGCATACTCAGTTCAAGAAAATTGGGCAGCAGATTCATAACTAGTGTTCTGAGCAAGAGTAAATGAATGAGCAAGCTACCATTCATATTTTCATTGAAAGGAATGGATTTGGGGTTTCAGAGGGGAAAATCAAGCTCAAGGGATGTTGGCATTAAAGAAAACATTGCCTTTGTTTATGAGCAGTAAAGGGATTGGTGAAAATGTGTATTTCACTCTCAGTGCAGAATTATGCTAGCTCAGGAGAGCGCTTTAAGACCTGAGTTCTGTGGATATTAGCAGAGTCAGATATACAGAAAACACTGTGGAGGATTTAAAAGTATGAAAGGCATAAGGATTATACAGACTTGAACTGTGAATGAGGTTGAAGTGCATTCAAGAAAGCAATAAAGACTAGTGAACCAGAAACGCCCTGCTCACTTATGATAAAATATCTAGTTAATACCAAAGAAAAGCATCAAGTAGACTTGTCTGGTTCTTTAGAAAATCACTATAAAATAATGCCAGTATTCTTTGTATAAATACTTTCACAAATAAAGAGTCTCTTTTAGAAAGAAGATTGAACTTGGTAAGTAAGCAGCTTAAGCAGTAAGGAAAAGGACATTAAAACTATTTCTTAACTTGCGGAAATGTTGAATAATGGCCATGTTCTATCATGACAACAGACCATACACTGTTCCCAGAGTACTGTAGCTTCCCATGTTTTACATACAAGATGCATACCAAAAGGTTAATTTGGTCCAAAATGGCAATACAAAAAAGGGAATTAACACAAGCACACCAACTACTTACTCTTTCAGTTTTGCTCATTTTCTTGAGAAGTGGGGAATTCACCAACTACCCTACTCTCTTCACCACCGTTCTTTTCACTATTTTTGGTGAAAAAAAAAGATACTGCAGACTAAGTGGATTAAATTAATATAATTTGACTGACCCAAATAAGCGATGAAAAGCATGAAATACTTTCACCTTAATTAGTTCATAATTCATTTGAACAAAGTCAGGCTCGCTGTTCTTCAGAGGAGGGAATCAGCAGACACTGCAGACTCTAAAAGTGCCTTGTTTTGTTTATGGGGGAATCTTACTAGAATTATAAGACTCAAGTGAACTATGCAAGAAATAAAAACACATTCTAGCATAAGAAGCATTATAGACACTAAGGCAAAACTCAGCACTTCTCCATCTGTTACCAATTCAAAATGTGATCCTCATCAATTTTGAATGTGAGACTAATTTTGGTAAGTCAGGCATTCTCTTACTGTTGGGTGAGGATGTTGTTTTCCCTTTTCAGCTACAGAATTTAGGAATGTAAACTGCAAGACTCCTACTTTAAGTAGGGTATACAAAGCAGTGCTAATTGAATAAAGAAAGAATCCGAGTACAGTCAGGTTTCTTTCTTATTCTCTTAAAGCTCTGGGCAGTAGAGTTACATGGGGAAAAGTGCAGGGAGAGAGACAACAACGAAACTTGTACAGATGCTGAATCCTTGCTCACCAAACTAGCTCTAGATCAGTCTCCTAGCACCACCGCCTCTTTGTTCCTCCACGTTTGCAAAGCATCATTAGCAACTCATTAGGAACACTACAGATGTGACGCACAAACTTGTTCTGGGAGAGGGAATTAGGGAATCTGTATTAGAGAATTAAGTCAGAAACCTGGAAACACTTTAAACAATCGTTCAGTGAACATCCTGATCGTTATGTGAAAAATAATAAATTCGTATTTTTGGCAAACGTTGAGTTAAGAAAAAGACACACCTTTTTAGGGTTTGGAAAGGTTAAAACAAAAGGAGTTGCTCTCTGGGTCAATTTCCAATTTATACTCGGATTTGCAGTAATAACAGGAGGAAGTTACAGCTTTTACTTAGTGCCTTCAGGAAGAACTGGGTTTATTTAGAGGTAGTCAGTGTCTTCTTACAATAATGAAAAGGATCTTTCTTTCTGCCCTGCTGTTACTATCAACAGCTCCTAAATAATTCTGACAGTTTCTTCTCTGTTTTTAAAAAAGCTTTGTTATTCATTTATTGTGTTAGAACAAATGCCAGTTATCGGATCCTTATTTCACACCTAGTTCAGTCTAAAAAAGTCACGTATTCAAAACTGACTCAGTCCTCCTCAGAAAAATCCATAGCAAAAGTCTGCCTTAATTCTATGGAAGCAGCCGCAGCACAGCATCATTCACAGCCCTTATCTGGGAACAGAGTGCCTTTTAAGGACAGAATACTTGGAAACATACAGGTAAAAAGATGAAAACGTTGTGACCTGCACTTGTTCAAGGAAACTCCTCAAGTTTGTCTGTAATACTTCCACCTGAGAATGTGTGATAGGGATATGTTTGTAAAGATTGTGATGGGAAGAAGGGTAGAAATAAGGCTAAATGTAAATGACTGTCATATCTCTGATGTAACTTTGAGTAGTGGTCCTTGAACACAGGGAAAAAGTTGAATTCTTAGTGGAAATATCTTAAAAGTTAAGGGCTCAGTTATACTCTGTAATGTATTACACTATTTCCCCCCCCCCCAACAACATCAGTTTTATAACCAATAATACTGACTTCAGTGGGGTTTATCATAGCATATTTGGGAAGAGGAGGACTATTTTAAAGAAAGAATTTACACACACAAAAAAAATTACAAGCAAGTTTACCTCTGGATACATCAAAACAACCAGTCACTAAAGTAATTACAGATGCCATGTTCTCTTTCTGCTGTTTTCTGCTGTTTTCCCTTTCCAAAGTAATTTAAGTAGGATTCATTTAATCAAATTTTTGTCTTTAAAACTTTTAGCCTGATAAACTATACAAATGCAAAATAAATATTGAAGAGGGAAGAAACTTCTGAGGGTGTTCATGGAGTTACTGTTGCTATGGGAACTATATAGCTGCTACTCGCAGGCGGTACATTTGTCTCACTTTGGTTCCTGGAAGGGCAGCAACCGCCCTGCACTGTGAGGTCAGGAAAAGGGAAACTTAACAAATCTTTCGGAAATATTCATGTACACAAATTCCAAAGTTTGTTGGTTAAAGTGGACCTGTGAGAGCAAATCATAAACTCTTTCATGCCCAGAGTAGCATGAACATCAAAAATTCTTGCTCTCCTCCCATTGTAACCCCATTTCTACTTCCTTTAATGCACTGCGTTTCTGTATCCTTTACCTTTCAGTGATTATATGCTAATTAACATGGAAGTTACTATACACTAAGGAAGATGATTTGTGTAAGATAACCTACTTGGCAGTGCTCTGTTTTTTGTCAAGCTCCCAGGGAACTAACAGATAAACCAGGCAAATTAATACAGGTAAGAGTCTGAACCACCAAAACAAGTAAGATTATCTCTTCCTTTCCGCTAGTAAATTTTAGAGTAGACGCTATCACCTTTAAAAATACTTAGAAGCATCATTTGTGTTTGAACAAGCCCAGTGTCTACTCAGATGTGGAGGGCTGACCCTGGCTGGAGGCCAGGTGCCCACCAAAGCCACTCTATCACTCCTCTCCTCAGCTGGATGGGGGAGAGAAAACGTAATGAAAGGCTCCTGGGTCAAGATAAGGACAGGGAGAGATCACTCACCAATTACTGTCATGGGCAAATCAGACTCCACTTAGAGAAAAATTAATTTAATTTATTACCAATCA
>NW_009593157.1:6712-33033 GCF_000690535.1 Cariama cristata | reverse complement strand
GGCCTCCCCCCCCACTCGGGAAGGTTTGTGCGAGGCCCGTTTGGGCGGGAAGTGAGGTGTGGCCAAACCCGGCCCCTCAGGGCTGCTGGGGACGCCGGGCAGGGCGGAGGGTCCCCGAAGTGCGGGCGGGAGAGTTGATTCCCATCTGACGAGCTGAGGGAAGGGGATTGTAATGTCTTTTTTTTGTGAGGGTGAACGGTAAATTTGCACAAGAAGACTCCTGGGCCCGCCGGAGAGGGAGGTAATGAAATTCCTGTGGTAAAAGTTTCCTTGATTTAGGTGAGTGAGGCCCGAGCGCTTGGGCTCGGAAGCTGAAGAAGTAGCAGTGCGAAGCTTCCTTGCAGGTGTGCGTTTGCTGTGGATGGAGGCGAGTGAACCTCGGCCTCGGACCCGCGGCGGGAAAGGTCAGTATTGCTAAGAAGGGTATGACTTAATTCCTGGTTGGAAGATGGTTTTTTATTTGTTGAAATCATAACAACTAAAGTTGAAAGTAGTGGGCTGTGTTGTCCTCCCACTTCAGCTGAGGCCGGATTGCACCCCTCTGTCTATTTTGGCCAAAGTGTCATTTGTCTGGTAAAAATTTAACAGCCTAAGTCATGGGGCTGCTGGCAGTGCTGTCACTAAGCTATCGCTCGCTGGATTTCTGAGAATGTACCAGCAGCACTTCTTGGCGGAACTGTGACCCACATAAGAAATATCTTGGAATGGGAAGTCTAAGGAGTATAAACGAGAGTTCACGTTTTATAAAATAGTTATTGGAAAATTAACATTTATTCTTCTTTTCCTCCTTGACTTTAGCCCGCTTCCATTTTGTGTGTGTAACACTGGTGCTTAATTATAGTGACACCCGTTTGCAGCAACCAGACTGTATCACAGTGTCCCTATGGGGTCCTTCTAATGCCAGTGTAATATTAAAGTGTCAGGCAGGCAGTCTGTGTATTATAAATAGGGTACTTCATCCATGATAAGCGATTATTGTCTTTCTTTCCCAAGTGTAAAAGGCCTATATAACTCAACAAGGTGCGAGTGATTTAGGCCTCCTGAGTAAAAATCCAATGAGTCCTGAAGGGGACCCTATGATGTCGTTGTCTTGTTGTTGAACTTGAGATATTCAATTTATTATATGGGAATATATTTTCTGAAGTCAACATTGGGTAGAATAATATGAGAGGCTGTTAGACCAACGGTACAACACGATTTAGTGTCCCTCTGTGATGGCCTTCTAAAAACCTTAATCACCCTTGGTAAAAGCAGAAAGCTTCTGTTAAAGTTTACTGGCCATTGGTGAGCAAACAGTATTAGTTATTGCTTTGAATTGTTTTAATAATTTAGAAAAAATGCATTTTGTATTTTTTCCATTCACTTACAGTTATATGGGTCATGTTCTTGTACTTAAAAGGCCCAAGTTGTGCAAAGTTTTATGCATGTTCTTAGCTTCAGATTTATTTATTTCTACTAGTTATACTTAGATACCTCTTAAAAGTAGATTTGTGTGCTAATTTCACATGCTTGAAGGATTAAGGGTTACAATTTTGACCACTTTTACTATTAGCCATATGTTTTATTGATTTATAACTGTAAAAACAGAAAAAAAAAAAGCTCATTCTGGTATGGGTTGGCACCAGAAAAAAGCATGTGATCAATTTAAATAATTATTATATCACTTTTTTAACATTGAATGTTATGTGGTGTTTATGACATTACACAATGTCTCTACTGAAGCTGTGTAAAGCTACCCAGTTTTCTAGCTAAATCAGTCTTGGAAATATGAAAGTCAGCTTTTGAGTGAGGGAAGAAATCCTGACAAACATGCAGTTCTATATAAACATGCTCACATGTAGGTTTCACTGGAGGACAAAGGGGGCTTTTACTCTACTGTTAACACCAAGAAAAATAATAGAGAATCTGACATGACACGAGTCAGTTGTGATCATGCAGCTACAAAGCTCTCTCCAATGAGATAAATGCTGCATCCATTCTTGATTATATTTACTTTGTTATTATAGTTTGGTGAAAAAGTTTTTTAAATAGTTCTGTGCCTCTCACACCTGTGACCATGTTTAAATTGGCATTTTTTTTTCCCTAAAAATGCTCACCTTTGCTACTGCTGGTGAGCTGCAGCAATGATGAGAGTGCTACTGGGAGAAAAACAGTGGTAGGTATGGTATGTTCATTAATTTACTGTTGTGACAAATTGTGCTAGGCGTAGACAGTGGTAGTAAAGTCATCAGAGCCAACAAGTGCGCTTCTGTACAAATTCACCCATTGTTTCTGTTGTTAGGAGAATTTAGCTAATATGGCAAGAGGAAAAATTCTGGCAGAAGTGCATAGTAAGGACAAGTCCTAGTGGTTTATTTCTAAACATGGATAGCAACGGTTTTTATCACAGATAACTGTAAAATTTGGTTTTATGCTTTCAAATAACATGACCATATAATCATTGTGCTATCAAATGTCTGAAATGAAAATAAAATACAATCAAATGAAACTTTTTACTGCCAATAAAGAATACATTGTGAATAATAAGTAGAGCTCAAGCTATATTTGTTTGTGCATCTCATGGTGCTTACCTATAAGCATAGGTAAGTATTCACATCCCAGATTTAGAGAATGGAAAACATATGACCTAGATGTTAGGATAATTTGTGCTAGTCTGTGTTTCAGAGGACAAAGCAGAGGCATTATTAAACAGGCAAGACAGTAACAAATTCTAACTGTAACTGTATTCTTCACAGAATGGCCAGCAGTCCTGAGAATAACACATCCCTCTCCGCTCAGAAAGTCACACGCTCAGAAAGTTCCCAAGCAAAGAAGTCCCAGCACGCAGAAGAAGCAATCTTTTACATGAACTGCCGAGCAGCTTATCTAACTGTTTTTAAAAGCAGTTTAGAAAATATTAAATCAAAAGAACAACTCAGTTTAGGTAACAATTAGATATTTTTTTCCCATACGTTTGGGTGTGATGATTGTCGTGGGTAGTTTACAAACAGCGGTCAGCAATTCAATAGTGAGAGTATCCCAATGCCTAAACTCAGTGAATGTTTTAAGGAATTTACAGTCATTTTAGGTAGGGTTCAGATTGCAAGTGTTGGTGGCTGTATCTTTGAAGACATTTTCATCATTCACCTGTTACAAAATATGTCACATAGTGATTTTTTCAAAGTTTATAGAAACTACTGTTCCTCAAAGTTTTTTATTTTCCTCAAATCCTTAATCTTTGTTGCTAGGTGTAGGATGACTTGTGGAAGTGGGAATAGTGTACAGAGCTTTTCATCTGTAAATCACTAGTATCAATGGGCAAAAGTCAATACTAGCTGACACCTTACAGGGGACCTGACGAGTTGCTTAACACCACCAAATTTGATGGTAGCATTGTTGCTTACTTGAGGTGGGCCTAGGTATTGCTTTTTGATTGTGACATTTCCGCAATAAATTTTTCCCTATCCCTGACAAATGATTGAGTCAGTCTCAGTTCAGTTTATAGCGGGCAATTGGCCTGGCACAGAAAATTGCCATGATAACTGGCATTAACTGGCACAGAGGTTTGCGGACTCTTAGGAGAGGTTGTTCGTGGAGGTATGGATCTGGTAATTTACCCCTAAAGGTAATCTCACAGATCAGTTCTAAGCCACTTCGAGTAATCTGTGAAAATACCACCTTTCCTCTACCAACTTTATGTGATCAAATGGACTGTTTCAGAGATAGGTGTTTCATAAGAATTCTTACTCTTATTTTATTTAGACTCCTACTGAAATACAATGTTCCCATAGACTAAAATCAAAAGTTTTCATCTGTATTTTATTTGTGTATAAGTGGTATTGCTGTCAGCAGTACAACAGGAAAAAAATACCTCTGAATGCTTCAGCTGTACTAAATAAAGGTGTTAGTAGATACTGAAAGCTGTGGAGCTTAACATTTGTTTTGAAAACCTATGGAATTTCAAAGTCCCTTGCATGGAATTATTAGGAAAGTTACAAAAGTTGACCTGAAAAATGGTAATTAGGGTTGTGTGTTGGAAATGTATTTCTTTATAATGTATCTTAGTGATGGAGTAAGATAAGGAAGGAGTAAGATAAGACTGAATAATAACTTGTTTCAGTTACGGAACAGGTTTCACTATCCCAGCTAAAATTTCTTAAGCAAATATAATACCAACTTTGCTGTCTCTTGGAGATGTAGGATTGTGTACTATGTCTTTGGGTTTTTTTCTTTCTTGGAGTATTTTTGTCCTTTCATGAAAAAGGTTTATTCGTGGTTGTATGTAATAGCATGGGATTGTGTTAGGAAACTCATGGAAGTGTCTTTCAGTCCTATTTTCTGCCTGGAGTCCCGTGATGTGAAAATTATAGCTTACTTTATTGGGAAAAAAAAAAATGTTTCCAGCTCACGTAGTTGACAAAGCAAGCATGAGAACATAAACCTTCAGTTAAATAAAGAGAACCAAAATATATCATTAAAAACTTAACAATTTTTATTTTGTGGGTTTTGGGGTACAGCTCAGAATGCACTTGGGATTGGTGGTAGTACAGATTACTTTCTCAAGTCCTCCTTGTAGATTATGATGCCAGTAAAAGATATGTGTATTACAGCATTGCAGTTGTTTGTAATTAAGCAGTGGCTAAAGGCAAAAACATGCTAAGCTATCAAATAATTTAGTTAGAATTCTAGTGACCGTGGTGTTTTTTTGTTTGCATATGTGAGGAACTGTTTCTCATTAATGGCTGCATTGCCTGTGCCTAAAATATGTGAGATCTCCATATGGAAACCACCACTATAAAAGCTGAGTGTACTCAGCTTTTTTTTTTTTTTTAGGAGTGGTGTGAACAAATGTCATCTCTTTTATATACACTTTGGCTTTCATCTCTATCCATATGCCACATCGCTACATAGCAAGTGTTTGGGCATTTTGGTTTCAAGGTCAATTCAGAAAGGTCAATTAGTTGCTCAGGCTTCCCAGTCTTTTCACAGATATTTAAGAACTACTTTTAAAATTTTTAAGCGTTCAGAATTATTATAGACTTATATTGCATCTTAAGTAAATTCTGGCATTTATCAAATGAGTGGTGCCAGTGTTTAAGCATCTCTTGCTACATGATGTTTGGCTAATATTCTAAACTGTAAAATATTCACTTAGAGATTAGCCCTGCCAGATTTTATTTATACCGGTTTTACTTATTCACAGATAGTAGCTTTGTTTCCCGTGGTATAATATTACTTAAGGTATTTAGCAGAATCAGTCTGTAAAAAAGTATAAGTAAAAGGTGCAGTCTAATGGAACTTTCAAAATACAAACTTGGGAGGCATGTACGGTTTGGCAAGTACTGATCTCCCTGGAGATATAAAAATACAGAATTGTTGTGTATTTGAAGGATACTGTGTTAGATGTAAGTGCATACTGTGCTATATTGACATTCCAGGGAACTTGGCTATCCATGTAAACAAACGCACAGAGTAACTGCCCTTTCTTGGCTGACCTTGACATTGAAATCCTTGAACAATTGTTATGTGCCCAGGCATTGCACGGATAAAGATGTAAGCTTCTCCTGACTCTGCTTGTAGAGGTGACAGGACAGAAATCTTTATTTAGTCCTTGGCATTCAATCGGAGATTAGCAGCAAAGGTGTCTGGTTTTGTTTGTTTGTTTTTATGGTGACACAGTTGTCTACTGAGAATTGTAATGGTGCCACCACCTCATTTCACAGATGCTACTGAACTGCTCTCAGCCGATATAGACTTGGTTGTTGGTCAGCTGGCTAAAAATCAAACTGCCAGCCTAGGTAGAGATGAAGGATATCTTGTGTTTCCCTAACAAACTTGATTATATGGGAAGATATAAAAACATCCCTCCAGTTTCAGATAGACAGTGCATTTTAATTTAATTTCAATTTAACGTAATACCTTTGTCGCACTGGAGACTGATGAGAGGATGTTTTCAGTAAAGGCTTTTACAAGACTAACTAGATCCAGCAAATTCATTTTGAAGAATGCTAGGTGTGGGAGCAGTGGGACTGGTTGCATGTATGTATTGGCTGTTGGCCTTAACAACGTATGTCTGTTGGTATAATTTCTCTTTTGCATTTGAAATTCAGGTTGTGTAATTTGAATTGATAAGTTTAAATTATAGATGTGACATAAAATATCGTTTAAGGTAAATTCTACACTGGATCTCAGGTCGTGGCAAAGAAAGTGAAAAGACTTATGTGGATCTCAGTAGAAACAAGGTCTAATAATGTGCAAGCTTACAAATAATAGGTTCTTGCTATTAAGGCAGGGGATATAGGCACTGGGTTGATTTTTACACTTGTCACTTGAGGAGGCTGTCTTTGAATTCATGGACGTTTTGCTTAATTAATGGTTTGAAGCCATTAAGGAAGACATCCCATTGAGCTCAGTAGAACAGCACACATGAGTAAGTGGGAGCTGCAGATGAGAGCCTTTAAGCAAAATAATTCCTGTGATATTGTTCTGTTATAAAAAGTCACAGACTGCTCTTTGGTTTCTTCCTTTTTCTGTAGAGGAAAGTGGGTGTGATTCTCAGCAGTGTGGCATACGTCATCTCTGTGCCAGATCATAGTTTGTGAGGGATGATCTAGGGTGCCAGGCACTGCCTGTTTGATGACTCCTTTCAAAAGAATACACGAGTGAGCTCATCTGCCTCTCGGGCTGCTTGGACCTCTCTGGTACAAATCACAGGATTCAAGGCCAGGGAAGGTCGCAGTCAGTCTGTATCAGTACAGCACAGGTTTGAGGCTATAAGCAAAACTGTCCTTCAGACCCACTTTTCCCTTGGATTGATTGGGCTTAAAAAAAAAAAAAAAAGTCATCTGAACATGGAAAGTGATTAAAGGATGTTTGGAGAACTCCTTTACTGACAGCTGGAATATATAGTTAATATTGTGTTTTATTGTTCAGTACTTCAACAGGCTGGAAGAAATCCATCTCAGAAGACAGTTGATAAATATTGGACTTCACAAATGGCTACACTGAATTTTGACGATTTTTGTAATATTTTAAAAAAAGAAAAACCAGCTACAAAAACTGAACTGCTTGAGGCATTTAGAAAAATAGACACAGATAATACTGGATATATTTTACATGATGAACTTTATAAAATTCTTACAACGGTAAGTATCCGTAGAAACTTATTTATCTATTTTTAACCATTAGTAGAGATTTTGGAAATTAGACAGTAAAACTATTCTGAATGTGTAAACACATATTCCTGATCAAAAGAATAATTGATTAATGGAGTGTTGTTTTTTTTTAATTTTATGTCTAATTTTCTGTGGTTGTCTGTCTGATCTTTCTTCCATTTTTTTTCCCCTTACAGTCTTGTAGTTTATCTGTCCCTTTCAGCAATTGCGCCTTGAAGGTGGATGCTGGCAAAAAAAATTATTTTTCATACTTTCACAGAATGCTTTGTTGAAACTCTGTCTATACTGCAGTGGAGAAACAGAAAGGGAAGCACATGTCTCTCCCTTGGTCCCATTAGTGCAAATCCCTCTCTTCTCTACAGAGGCCCTCTGCAGCCCTTTGGGGTTATGAACTTTTACCAAGAGAATTAATGACAGACCTTTGCTGTTCTTCCCTCACAAGTTGTAGTCTATGTATGTTCAGATACAAAGTTATAATTTTTTTATGTTGCACATAAAATATTAAGGTCAGTGCTTTAGTTTTATCACAGCTATGATGTTCTGTCGCGCCAGTGACTTCACTGGAACTTAGTTCATCGGGGTCTTAAAGTAAACTGTGCTAGGGTAAGTCAATACTTTGTTTAGAGATTATGCATTATCAACCCAAAGCATGCGAACATCATAAGGCTTACCTGCACATGTCATTAATACAGCTTAAAATAATGACATTAAAAAATAGCTGGAACTTCTTACTTAGCTGCTGAACTGCCACCATATTTTTGGGTTTCATTGTATAATCTGAAAGGATAGAAAAGAATTTTTTTAAAGGAGCTGCTGAGACTTTTATGATGATATGAGATTGTAAGAGATGGAACTTTAAAGAAAACATTAGCAAGAGTATGTTAGAATGACAAGTGTTGACAAGATTAAAATCCAGGTCCTCTGAGGATCTGCAAAGCAAGCAAACAACCCCTGAATCAGAACAGTCTTCCAAGTTGGTGTAGAGCTGATGCTCTGACTTTAAACTACATAGATCTACATCACAGATGATTGCAATGATTTTATTTCTCTGTTCTGTCAGTTTTTTTGCTCTGTATAGCGAAAACCAACCCCTTCATCCTAAAAGCCAATTGTCTTCCACAGCACAAACACTAGGGAGTAGTAACAATTAAAAATGGACTATTCGTAGAATTCTAGTACAGTGCTCAAAAGTGAGAATAAAACAGTTTTAAGGAAACATAGAGGAGAGCAAACTGGGACAAAAGGAACAAACAATTTGCATACTATATTTATTGTGGTTGACCCAATAAAACAAAATTATTTGTTTACTTCAAACATTGTGGCAGAACCTCTAATCCTCATTCTGCATGAACACAAAGATATAGTCACAATGGTAAGGAAATATTCTTTATATAATGAAAGATATAAGTAACCAATGTTAAGTGCTACTGTAGTTATGCCACAAAGAGTTATAAACTCTGTATTGTTACATAAAGTCAGGGCATTGCTTTATAGAGACCCAGACTGAAGAACTTGTCAAATGTGCTTGCAGTAGCAACTGGTGCTGTTCAAAGAGGGGAGAATCAGGATTTGATTTGTTGCAATCCACTATGGCTCCGGGACCATATGTCCACATCACGTGTTTACCAACAATGAAGTTTGCATTAGTTTTCAGTCCCAAGTTTTCAGCTATAGATGCATAGTCTAAAGTGAGGCGAAACAGATTTTTGTACAGCAATCGTATATTGCTCTGTCGTTACTAACAGCCCTGTGAATCTGTATAGAGGAAGTTGGTAGAGGACCTTGTGGAAGACATGTTTTCTTCCTGAGAGATGTACCTGGTGCCCACATTGCAAGTGGGGCACTTGAGATGGTGCTCTGACATGCAATTCAGACTTGGTTCCAAAAGGAGAGAAATTGCTTTGGCTTCACGCTAACGATTCCAAGTAGAGACAGTTGTAAGGCAAATTCATGCCTGGAATAACCCTTCTCGTCAACTAAATTGCAGATGTTAACTGGTATAATAGGATAGCTCAAGTAAATAAATGAAACTAACCATTATCAAGTTAGCTCTTGGTTGTTAGCATGCTACAATATATAAGAAAGAAAGACTGAGAGCTGGTATTCCCCAGTTTATGGAATATTTTCTGAAACTGATGTAAGTGTTATTCATGGTAAATTTCTGAAAGACACCACAAAATTGCATAAACTGATGCAATTCATCTGTTCAGTATTTAGTAGCATTGTAGGGATGTATTTTTTTTTTATGATGTTGACCTCTATTTTGACGATTCAAATCGGAATCCATTTAAATCTATTGCAAGGTAAGATTCCCTGAAAGGATATTAAAAGTATCTCTCTTTGTGTTTTTATTAAATGTGTGCTATAGGTGAACACCATTCTTGATTAGGAACCCATACTGAGTTGTTTTTTTTTATTGCAGAGAGGTGAAAAAATGACTTGGGATGAAGTGAATACCATTACTAAACAAGCTGATTTTAACTGCGATGGCAAACTTGACTACAACAAGGTATGGCAAACAGAATGATATTATTTGTTCTTGTGTTATTGGCTTGATGTTATCGACAGTATTAGCATTATCAAACACAATACATACCACCTCCATGTGTTGGTCTATTCATGACCTTACCCCAGCCCCCCTGCCAACTGCCTACATACTGGAACATGGGCTGGTATATATTTCCATTTCCCACACTTTGTCTCATAACATACTGCCCTGGCTATTATCCTTGATAAGGTCACTTGCCACAGGTGAACTTAATGTATTAGGCAGGGCCTAACAGTAAGCACGAAGCCTAACAGCACGTGTGAAGATAAGAGTTAAAGGAATGGCAGGATAAAGACGACAATTGACAGCAAACTTAGCTTATCAGTAAGAGTTACTGTGTCTGTGAGATTTAATAATTTCTTGTGTTGGGGACATTATTGTATATGTTGAACATCTAATTTTCAAGATGCAACATCTTACCAGCTTTTTGACATCATCTCTAAGCAATGACTAAGTTTTGAACTGAATAAACAGTCCACAAAGATTTGTACATAAATATAGTTTCATAGGAGAAAAACAGCCCCCTATTAAAAATCATATATTAAAAAAAAACCACAACTGTTTTCAAATAGCTAGAAAGAAATATAAATCACCTCTTGGGTTGAAAGTCGCACTTAATTTTCATTCAATATTGGACCTCTGTTGAATCATAGCTCCATTTTACTGTATCACTTGAGTGGTTGCTGTGATTCATGAAAATGAAAATTAAAACTAATGTGCTTTAAGACAAAATGCATTACATCTGTTGAACTGTCCTTTCCTTACTAATGTTACATTTTAATCCTTAAAACTGTGAGAAAGAACGTTTTACTTACCAGATTACTTTTCTTTATCTACAGTTTTGTGACTTATACATGACAACCAGTGAGCAGTGCTGCAAGACTGCACGAGAGAAACTGGAAGTTAATAGTCGATTGAGGCAACAGCAGTTTGGAAGTCAAGCTGAAACTTCCTCTGAAGGGATCACATTGCCAGTGTCCAAACCATCACCAAGAATCTCAAGGAAAACTGATCGTGAACTAGCACCAACAAAAGGTATTTATATTTCATATTGGGAGTTTTTATTCTGTTGGATTTCATGCTCTGGGTCAATGAGCAGTTGAGTATTTATTTAATTTTTCTCAGATTAGTGAGGATGTTATTGACTAATATAAATTTCTACTGTGGCAATTGCACAAATGTCTCAGTAGAATATCTGACCCCTGCGTTCAAATGGACTTTGGCTGCATCTATGATCTGAAGCTCTCAAATTCTGAAGGGTAAATTTCATTGACTCTCATGTGACCCAGTCCAGAGGGAAGAGAGGAAATGAATGCTCAGGTGTTGCGACATAGCAAGTTACGTATTTCCTTCCCAGATCAGAGATGAAACCTTAAACGTTTATCAATAAGCAGTCTGTTTCAATTATCGAGGCTACTTTTCAAGCACAATCAATATGAGAGTTTAATGTTCTTCCAGAAGTTACAAAGATACTTAAAAACTTTCCCAAACTGGAAGAAGACCACAGGCTAACAGACTGCAAAGGTACCATGTATTAAATATTTGAATGTAGCATGCGCTGTTTAAGTTGCTTCAATTCCAGGCAATACTGAAGAGGTGCAAAGATGACAAAACAGTGATGAAGACTGAATTTATGTAGCTAAATCAACAATTGTACTAGCAGAGTTGCCCCAGCGTAAGGAACCAGAAAGTAAAGGCTTGGAAGTAATTGTATTGTGTAGCTGTGCTATCTGGCAGGGAAACTAAATTGTCCTGAAAAGAAACAACTTTAAATTAGAAGTAGGTTAAACCTATCCACTTAGGACAGATCTACCTTGGTGCCAAGGCAAATGGAATCAAGTTGTAACAATTTCTTGTCCTTCAGGCAGATTTCATTCCAAGGTTCTGCCATTCATATGCCCATTCACCTGGGATGTACAGTCAGGGAAGTAAAGATGTTTGACTAATGAATTATTAAATGTTATATAATTATAAGGGAAGTCAACTTATCCAATTGAAGTTCTTGTCATCCAGTTTTTCTCTGTGTGCCTATAAATGTAAGGCTTTATGATAAATAGCACTAGCAGTGGGTTGAAATAATGTGATTGTAACTAAATGTCTATGTTTGTAGGTGATAGCAGAACTCCTTCAAGACCCTCATCAGCTCAGAGTTGCAAAGCGTCCATTTCTACCACTATCACCATGGGTGCCAGTAGCAACAGAAACACAAAGCTAATTGAGCCACACACAATGAAGGTATCATGTAAGCTAGTCCTGTTGAAATTATGCTGTTTTCCTCTAGGCACATGTGTTATTGCATTTTAAATAAGAAACCGTTTTTCTCTGATTTTTAGCTTGTGTTTTATTAATAGTTTTTCAAAGGCAGCTATAAACCACTGAGAGGTTTCTTGATACATATTATTATTAACATTTTTATATACTGTTGGTTTTGCTGACATCTAGTTATTGAAAATAATTTTTCAGGTGTGAAGGTTTAATAGAACACAGTGTGTTTTTTATAAATGAAACCACTGTAGGATAAAACATTTAATGACTTTTTGAGAAATTTAAAATTTAATAATTTATTAGGTTGGTGAGAACTTTAAGTGCTTAAGTAGTCTGAAAGATTGTGTATCATAAACCTTTATATGAAAGGTAATTGGAAATAAATAACACATCTGTGAGCATATTCAGTTTGTTGGGCATTACTTCATAAATGTATGCTGTAGCCTGAAAATATTGATTTTTAGTTAGACTAATATGTTCTATCAGTATTTTCTTTTAAATAAATCACTCATTCAATATAAATTCCTGTGGGAGAAAGACAACAAAGTCACTTTGCTAAGTCAATATTTGTAGAGTGTTAATATTGATCTTTTTCCTTTGTTTTCCCTTTCTTGACTGAACCTTTACTAGTTTTCTTTCAACAGAAAATAATAGCTGTAGAAATATAAAACATTAACTGGAAACTGCTAGGATACATTAAAAATGTGCACCTTGAGACTCCTGTATAAAAGGGAAAAAATGGTTATGACCACATGGTATAACTTCTGCTAGAAAACTGAACTGATTGTTCTCATGAGTTACATTTTTGTTTCAAATAACAACTCTGTATTTGTTATTGAACTCTGAAGTCCTTTATATCTTCACCATTGCTATACAGTGACATTTGTTCTATATTAAAATTTAAAAACATAATCTCAAAGGAATTTTTTGCAGTCTGTTTAGGTATCTGGACCTCCATGCAATTTAACCTGCAATTTCACCTTGTTCAAACATGATAGGTAGTATATAAAACCATTGCACAGTTTCCCAATATTGGATTCCTCTTTCTTTGTAAAAGCTAATAAGAACTGACTGAAAAAAAGCAGCTGCAGGTATCCGTTACTATTGATTAGCATCATACAAAACCTGAAATCAATCAATAAATATGAAAAGGTGTAAATAGAACTACTAATTGTTTTTAACTGTAACTATTAAGGGCATGATGCCCACTGTTAAAATCAATGAATAAATGCACTGTGATTCATTTGTGGTATGGATCAGAATCTAGCACCCAAAAATTCTTCTTATTTGTTTTATATTCAGAATTTTTTCTTTTTTTTTCTGCAGTTCACCTGTCTTTTTGGGACAGTAAGAAAATATTGCCATCATGAAGTTGGACCAATGCCAACTTTACTTTTCTGACAGAAGAAAACAGTGGTAGTCAAAACATGCTGAATGTCTAAATTTAAAGACCCTTAGAAAACACGGAATGTGTTCATAGTACATTCTTCCATGTGTGTTCTTTTTGTCAGTGGAGTTTTGTGACATGTTAAATAATTTGGGGGAGAAAAAAATGGACAGTTACAGTAGTGCTATAGATGTGCATAAACAACATACTGACCTGTTGGGCTTCAGCTGTAGCTGAATCACAATTCATTAAAAGATAGATAAAGGAGATCTTAAATTTCTGCAAAGTGTCTTTGTGTCAGTTTTAGTCAAGATTGAAAGACAGTAACAAAAAAAAGCAAGAGGTATATCATGTTCTAAAATCTTCTCTCTGCATTGGGTAACTAAATGATCCCTGCCACGGAGTATCTGCTCTACTGAAGTTAGTGAAAGACCTGTACACACAGTGGATAGCAAAAGAAATACCCGAGAAAAGTCTTTTTCCTGAAAGAAACAGTTTACGTGCTCTCACTCATATCTCTGAAGTAGCCTCATGCAATTGAACTAGCAAGACTTTTTCTGTGCATATGGAACAGGTTTGTGCAAGACAAAGTGTTGAACTGA
This sequence comes from Cariama cristata, assembly GCF_000690535.1. Classification (NCBI taxonomy): domain Eukaryota; kingdom Metazoa; phylum Chordata; class Aves; order Cariamiformes; family Cariamidae; genus Cariama; species Cariama cristata. The sequence goes on along the minus strand of NW_009593157.1, from coordinate 19,077 downwards.
AGTCCTTTGCTTTAATCATAGGAACAATTCCTCTCAGAAACATTGCTTTTTATTTGGAATTATGCATGAATGTATGGAAAATTTCAATAACAACTTAAATTGTAATAGCAGTGGAATGCATTATTTGGGCAGCAACCAGCATGGGCAGCAGCAGGTAGTGCCTAACATTTCTTTGATTAACGTTTCCCACTATGTTAGCTATTATTTGACAACTTTTGTTATGCGTTGAAGTGACATACTAAAATCAAAACAGAAAATCATCTTTTAGCTTCCCAAATTTACATACCTATTTGTAATTTGACATTGATAATTTAGAGAATATAGCACCATCTTATGCTGTCTGCAAGAATAACAGCTTTGTATTTGATTCCTAAAGCATTGTCAAACTTTTGCTTACTGTTGCTTACATCTTAACCTGCACGTTGTGCCTGCTTACTTGGATTGTTTGATGTCCCTGTTGTAACAGTGTCTATCTGAATGCAAAACTGAGAAAAAGGTAGTCTCTTATCTGAAATAACAGCTAGAAGAATGGAAGGTAAACAAACAGGATAAAGCTACTCTCCATGGGTTCCCTGTGAGATGGTGGTTTGAAGACCACTGCCATAGTAAGAAAGGAGGAACAGAACGTGGCTGTTAGAGTAATTTTTGTACACAAAAATTGTCACAGTATCTTTTTGAATAGTTATAGCACATTTGAACTGCTATTTAAACTTTTATTATGCTCTTTTATGTCTCAAAGAACAGCTGTATTGCTTCATTAGCAGACCTCTTGACTTTGATCTTTCTGAAGTGTCATCGGTTTTTCAAACAGTTTTGTAAGGTATTAAGCTAGAGACTGAATGAGCAAACAACCAGTTATCTCAGCTATGTCAAGTTTTAAGGAAAAATCCCAATTTACTGCATATGGACTTTAGATGAAGTTAGGACTCATGCAAGTATTGGAATAAACAGTTTACTGAGAATGGAATAGTACTAGAAATGATTTAACAGACTAAATTGTGTATTCAATTCTAGCACTGACTTATGCTGACTCTAATGTTAATACCAACTCCCGTTATCCACTTGTTTGACTGAGAGAACCCTATCTGTTGCTCGACCTTCAACTCCCACCATTAAGTCCCAGTAATGTTTTGTCTCTGTTCACTTTTTCCTAATTACTCTTTCTGGTTGAACCCCTTTTGCTTATCCTGTCGCTGGAAATCGAGTTTCATGGATAAAGATCGGTGTAAAATTTTTAGGTGGCCTTGTTAACTAGGTCTATGCTGCTACATAAAAGGTGGCCAGGGACTGACCTCTGATTCTGTGGATTGGGTAGCATAGGTAGCTGCACCTCCACAAGGTTTAGGCCTAGCACCCTCGCAAGCAGGTTGTGTCCACTTTAAATGGTACTTGGCTTGCGTTTTTTCCTCAAACCCATGTGGTAGTGTTGTAGGTTTAAGAAATTATATTTTCCAGTGCCATTCATAATCTTGTGTCTCTGCATCCCAACCAAGAATACATGTCACCAGCTGTGGGGTAGGCCATGGCGTGGAGTGTGCAAGGTTACAGAACCCGATGGGATGATGTTGACTGTGTAGGTCACAGGAAACCAAATCGAGTGCAGCTTTATCTGTATTCCTTTTTGAAAGCGGTGCCTGAAGTGAAAAATCCTTTGAACTGTGTTTTTTTCGGTAGTCGTAGTCATCTGAAAGAGAGCCATGGAATGAGCTAACAGCTAAGCAGTATGGCTGATAGGGTGTAGAACGCTTCATCTTGCTTCTTGCTGTCTTTTATTTCGCAGTGTCGATGTAGGTGGTGAGATGAGATCATTGCTCTTCTAACAGCGTGCTGTTCTCTCTGCATCTGTGATGGCAGAGAAGATAGGTTTCCACAAAGGTCCCAGATCCAACATGTTATCTTAACTGGAAAAGATTATTGGAGGGGAGGGACTTGGGTATTATTTTCCATCAGGGATTGGATGTCCCACTTTCTTTTACATAGCTTAATTGATCTTTGTCTTTCTGATAGCCTGTGCTCTGAGGAAGTGTGTTTACTTTTAAAGTCTCTTAGAAGTTCCTCAGCAAAGTCTTAATTTTCTTTAAAAATCCAAAACCTCCAAAGAACAGCAAAAGTAAGTTGCAAAGTATGGAGTGTTTGTACTTAAAAGTACTCCATATTGTATATTCTTGTATGCAAATAGAATGAGCAGAATTTGACATCTAAAGTTGGTATGATGCATTATGCTACCAGAACTATTGGGGTACTGAGGCTGAAGTAATTGTTGCTTTTAGATCAACATCTTGGATAGGACAGGGTAGTCTTACCATAATAATAGGTAATTTGAGATTAAGATAGTTTCCAGGTATGTAAAATCTGGAATTCTCAGTATTTATCCACATTGATGTTTTGAGAATGATACATTTTTATTCCTTTAGTGTGAAGATTCTTTTCATAGCTGAGTTTGTGCTATTTGGGTGAAACTGGTAAGAGTAATTCAGAGGCAGAAGAGGAAGTGAGAGATAGTGTTAGATTCTGCAGTCTTTCTATGCCAACACAGGTGTCGAGTTTGCTTAAAGTACGTCTCTTTGTTTTGACTAATCTATAAAAAGTTCTTAAAGCACAAAGGAGTAGAATGAAGATGAATTTGGTAATGTTCGAATGCGAAATGTTTAGTATAGAGGAGTTGATCCTGTTCCTGCAGAAATGAGTGGCAAAACTGTGGCACAGGGCTGAAGGCTCTTAAACCCATGAGTCCCTGAGTAATCTATATTCTTAAGAAACGTAGAGTTCTGAACAGTGAAATCTAAATTTAAAATCAGAGCTGCATATATTACCAAGTGTGTTACTTGGGATCCTAGGTGTACATACACTAGCAAAATCCAGTTCTTGCCTGACACCTTTAGGTCATTGACTGTAAAGTACCATCAACTGAGCATGAATGCATTGAAATTCTTTATTCTGATTTTGTAATTCTGATTCTTTAAGAGGAGAAATGAACTGTAACACTCTGATGAAGACTCTTTGGCCTTACATGGAGTTAGTAGTCAGCCTCCTTGCTGGGGCTTGTATGCAGACCACCTCCATTTTTTGCAAGCTCTCTTCTCAAATCTGTGTTAGTTTACCTGTTACGCTGAACACTAAGCATAGGTACAGCCACCTGGACAGAGCTTTCTGCTAAGGTTACACTGAAAGATTCCTTCTGCTAGGCTCCGCTCGGAAACTTTATCTTCCATTGCTTAGAAAGTGACTGGAAATCATGGACTTAATCCAGACCAGGGAGGCAAATCAAGAATGTCTTCCATTCCTCAAGGCATACAGTGTCTCTATAAGGACTTTATTTTTATTTTGCTAGAGAAATATCATTCAAGTTATATTTGAAATTGAAAATTGGGACTTGCTGTTTAAAAAAAAAAATTAAACATTGAGGCATGTAGCTGTTTTAGCATCTTGGCAAAATCATGGCTTCTCTAGAAACCATATTATTCACAAATACAGCAGTTTTCAGTTTATGTCTTTCCAATAGCTTTGACAGAAGTCAAGAAGAACTACTCAATTTGACCAGTACTTGTGTTGGTGATTTGTCTGAGGAAATAACTCCTCATTGTTTAGCTAATCAATTATGTTCTTTGCTTGATTGACCTGATGGAACTAACGTAGTAAAATTCCAGCCTTTCAGCGGTAAATCACACAATTCAGAGAATTTCATGAGTTCAGTTTGATTCTTCACGGCATAGTTCTTCAACTATTTGAGCATTGGGATGTCTGTATGTTTTTCAAGTATTTTCACAAGTGAAGCAATGTTACGAACTGCTTTGCAAAAACTGACTACCAAAAGGACTATGAGAAAATTAATTAAAAAAAAAAAAGTAGATCAGTGCTGTATCTGTGGTGTCTTTTATGCAGGATTTATTAAATCATCAAATGAATATATTTAAGAGGAGGCACTCTTATCTTGATCAAAGATCAAGGCAACATCTAATATTTGCTTGGTTTCCAGGAATGGCAACGTGCACAATCCAAAGGATGCTTCTACTTAGAAGAAGATGGTGAAATCATTAGTCACAAGTACAAGTTGCACTTACCTCAAAGGTCTACAGTATGTATTACCATCAAGCCTTTCAGCGTTCGTCAGGTAGAAGGTAAGCGTATTTATATTTCTTTGGAGAATTTTCCTCTGTTAAAAAGATTTTTCTCTTCTGCTGATACCTCTCTCCCTTTCTCACTTGCCATACTTGGCAATATTGCAATATAGCAATACTTTTCTCTGTTGACAGAGTCCTATTAAAAATATAACTTAACTTGTCACACCTTATTTTCTGCTTAGTCATTTTGTGCTCACTGCCTGTGCAGTGAAAATCAGCTAAGTCCATTATCTTTCTCCCTTTAGTCAGCCAACCTCCTAGATTATTTTTGGCCATAGATTTGTGAACTGTCGTCTTAGAAAATTCAAGTGGTAGCACTGTCTGCAGTATCTGTCTTTGTGTTAATGTACTTTGTGGGAAACAACAATACAAAACTTAGTTAATATTGTATTCTCTCAAATACTTTTGTAAACACTTAAAATAGGTTATGACTTCTTACGGCAGTACGGTATCTTGATGTTTTGATTACAAATCTTGTGTGAGGGACTTATAGCTTAGTTTGCCTATTTTTTCATCTTAAAAGAGTGACGCCGAGCATCAGAGCCACCTGAGATTAGTCAGTCTTTGTGCTCCTTTTTTTTGCAAATGCTATTGGCTTTGTCCTCTCCAGTGATTTACCAAGGAGCTTTATATAGTTGCTACATTGGATTTATTTTTTTCCCCAAGTAGATTATTTCCTCTTTAACTGTGAAACAGGAGCCATTAGATCCCAAAGATGTTTTAGAGTCATCTGGACTGGCTGTTCTGCTACAGATTGGTAATTGATTCTGATTGAGGTTGGTAATAAAAACTTCACTGCAAATAATTGACGGAAAGCAGTCATTTTCCATTTACTGCCTGGTTGAAATGGGAAGCTGATCAACAGACTTCTAATGGTGAGGAAATGGGGTCCGATACCAATAGATTTGAATGTTTTGGTGTTCTGCCCATAACTTTTCTTTTTTCATGTGGCACTCTCTTAAGCTGTGCCTTAGAATAGTTCTGATGCGGAGTTGTCCAAACGTTCTGTGTAAGCGAAAGCGTACTTGTCTTCTGTGTAAAAAAAAATATAAATCTACTTTTGCACAACATTATTGTCCTGTATATAGAAATATCTTTGTGTTTTGTTGTGAAGAGGAAGGCACATATTAGCAGAGCAATTACCTTTTTATGAGAAATCACAAATATCTTCAAATTTTTAACAAAGTTGTGTGGTGTGTAGCCACTCTCTAGTATTCTTGACTCCTAACTGTAGGACTAGGCCCCTGCATTCATTGTTTTGCTGTGGTGTGACTAACTTGAAGACTACTTAATAGCTCATTGATTGCCCTCAAGAACTGAGCAGCTACAAGAAATCAAAGCGATTCAAATGGCATCTATTCAACATGTGTAAGACCAGGTCTCCGTTTCAATCCAACCCAAGACAAACAAATCATACATGATCAGACAAAGAAATCATAAGTGATGCCATATAGGGGGATCTTGTTATTTAAATCTTAAAAACGATTGCAACTTATACTTCTGAGTTTCACATGTTCTGGTATCCCTAGCTTTAGCACATAATCTGGGTTTCCAGTCAAGATGAGTTTAACAGTGTTTTACAGAACATCAGAAGAGAATATGATATAAGTTTGCTAACATCCTTAATTGCAAATATCTAGGAGCCTTCATATAAAGAAAAGTAACAAATAATAATGTTGTACTAATGGTAGAAACAATGAAAATAGCTTCCTTAACTATCAAAGGTTTTAATATTAGAACTGTCAATAGTAATCATCATCTGTAAGACAGTCACAAGACTTGGAACAATTTATCTGATCAGCCTAAATAGGAAGGAAATCCTGATAGCATGTAATGATTTTATTTTTCCATCTTTAACAGGGATCAATCTTATAAGTATGATGGAAATATCTACTTTGAGGTTCAAAGAAAAACAATTTTCTGCCATTATTAAGCATTTATGTTGGAAATGTTTTTCTTTTTAGGAAAATCTTGTCATTGGTTGTCAGTGGATACAGCTTTGTATATTCTGAAGGAAAATGAAACTCAAGAAAATCTACAGCTTGTGAGCTTTACTGAACAGCAAAACAAAGAGGTTAGATATTTTTGTTGTATTCCTATTTTAATTATTGTATCTTTAATGTATGTGTTAATGCTGCCTGAGTGAATTCCTGTGTGTTTGGAAGGAATTCAAACTGTACCTAATCAGACTAGAGGAGAAAAGAAATACTTGTTCTGTGCATGTTCCCTTTCAAAACTGGCAGAACTTATGCAAGGTAAGATGTAATACCGTCTTAGTTATGCCCTTTGGATGGGCTGAATTGCAAGCCTCTTGTATACAAGTTTAATGAAATCCCTGTGAGGACCATGTTATCATGCAGTGTGTTGGCAAGTATTGCTGAGTTGCTAGTTATCTGTATAGATACTCTGCAGAGACTCACTTGTATTCCTGCACCTTCAAAAATAAAAGTTCAAAGGTAAAATTTGTTAAGGTTTCCTTTAATTTTCTTTCTCCTTGCCATATATATGGTTTTGAACTTCATAGTGTATAGAATATTCTTATCCTATGGCAGAAATAAGGGAGGAGAAATGGCAGCATTAAATTACTTTCACCTTCCAAGCCACAGGGAACTCATCTTGCGTCTTAAACCTTAAGTCACTTGTGACTTTTTAAATAGGAAATTTTTGTTGCTGGTTTCAACAAAGCTGATAAATCAGGGAGGAAATGAAAAACTCAGTGGGTTTTGTCAGCCTGCTTCTGGCTGCTTTTGTTTCAAAGTTCAACAATTAAAGTGTTACAAATCTGAAAATGATAGGACAAGTGTTATTAGACACTTCTAGTAATGACTGTTCTCCCCTTGTCTCTGATCCTGTACATTTTTCTAACTTTTATTATAATGAAGAGATTCACTAGTTTTTGTGTTTTTAAAATGGCATTACACGGCATCTCACTGTAGGCATGTTTTCTTTAAGGAAAGAACCTAGCATTACCAGTGATTTCAAGTAATTAATTACTTTTGTATGAATATTACTAGTAATAAAGGTATCATTTGAGAAGTAACTCACAAACTTGTCTGTCTTCCTTTAAGAGTAGATGTTTGGATGGAAAGGGGAGCTTGGATCAGGCGTTTACTGGCTGCTCCCATTCACAACAGGCTGTAGGTTGAAGAAGGTAAAAACGCAAGTTACAGTAGAAGCAAAACTGGTGTACAGAGGTGAAGATGGAGAACTGGCTCTGAGCGAAGAGTTCCGGTGAGTCATATTCCCAAATAGCATGCAAAAGTGTGTGCTCCAAATAACATCTAACTTTTTAAAAGCTGTATGTTACTAAAATACTGTTTGTACAGAATATTCTCAAAGACTGAATAGTTATCGACAATAGTATGAGACAGTAAAGGAAACAGAAGTATTTGGAAATAGTTCTGTCTTTTTTGTGTTTTAGAGCAACTTTATTGGATATATTTGAAACAATTGATTTGGATGGAAACGGCCTTCTGAGTTTGGAGGAATACAATTTCTTTGAACTGAGAACTAGTGGTGAGAAATGTGATGAGGAAGCATGGGCTGTATGTAAAGGTAAGTTTGTTGCTGTGCTTGATACAACTAGGGCTATCAATCTACTGCAAGCTGTTGTTTGTAGCATCCTACTATGTATATCATGTAGAAGAACTGAGCATTTTGTAGCCTATACCAAGAAGACATGTAGATATTGTTCTCTTCTCCCTTTTGTTTTTCTTTTTTTTCCTTTTCCAGTCTTCTGTCCTTTGTTTTGCTTCATTCTGGTTTGTGTGCCACTGACCTTTGGCTGAGAAAATTCTCCTCGTTGCTAATTGCAAAGTTTTACAGGTGAAAGATTTTATAGCTGCCAAAAACTACGTGTTTTCTCATCGTGGATCGTATGGTGAATTAAGCTGTAACAGGTATTCGTTTAATCAATCTTTTTTCTGCAGATTAAATTGACACCGCTTTCATATCTCACAAAGCATTGAGAGGGACATTTAATTAGTGTGTATATGATGCTTTAAAAATGACATCTAGAGCTTATATTGACTGTTTAGAAAGTTAGACTTTAGAAAATGCCTATTGCAACTATATATTTTCTTCAAATGTAAGCAGTTTTTCATTAAAAAAAACTGTCTTTTGAAGGTTCATGTATGGTGTGTCAGTTTGTCCATATTGTGCCATATGACAGATGTGAGACTCTGAGACTTCATAGAATCATAGACTCATTATGGTTGGAAGAGACCTCAAAGATCATCAAGTCCAACCGTATACCTGATGCCACCATGTCTACTAAACCATGTCTTGAAGTACCACATCTAAACGTTTTTTGAACACTCTAAGATCTTGGACTTTTTCCGAAATGATGGAAAGCTCATATAAAAATACTTTTCTATAAATGAGTTTCTCATCTGTTTCATACCTCTACATGCTTTTCTACACTTTATGACTTTGTCAGTGTTATGCCTTTGTGTGCTTGTCTCAACATGAGTAGGAGGGGTGTATGTGTGAAGTGTATAGGAGAAGAAAGAAGAGAATATGGTGAACGTTTTACCAGGTCATTAATCAGTTGAAGGGTTCAGACGAATATCATAAATCTTGACACCAAAGTTCAAGCCATTTATTATAGCATCTGTACCCTTAGATAGATTTATTAAATTGGTAATCCCTTTTTAATAATATATAGTAAAGATTTAGCATTGTTATGAAGATGAGAAAACCATTTTTAAAAATCTCTGACACAAGGACATTTCAATTATGTGTTTGCTGACATTACAGTGGTCGATCTATAATATTCTATCAAGAGAGGGGTGTTAGGATTACTGGCATTTTATTGCTTTTTAGGAACTAAGTAAATCATTTCTATATCAAGGACCTCAAACACTAAGGGTGCTGGCCCCAGCAGACTTTAATTTCCTTTTCTTAATATACCCCATTCTGCAAGTCTCAACCACAACAAATACTGCTAGCAAAAAGAAAAAAAACAACAATGGGAACTCTTTGTGTTTTGAAATTTTGCCCTCTTTTGGGTTATACAAGGGGCCAGCTGTTTCTAGTCATTATCAAAAATCCACAGGGAAGCTCTGCAAAGAGGACATATCTAGTCAAGAACATTCTTTCCCAAATAATACTGGGGAGTCTGAGGCTGCAAGATGGCTCTATTTTTAAACCTTGTTAACATAAGTGGGAGTTTGGCTTTGGAATGATAAAGGGTATTTGCAGAGAGAACAAATGTTTCAGTGTTACCTTATGTTTCTTTTTAAACAGAGAATTTTGATATGAAGAAGAACGAACTAACAAGACAAGGATTTATGGATTTGAATCTCATGGAAGCCAATGACCGTGAAGGGGATCCTAGTGACCTTTGGGTCACTTTATTGTCTCTGGGCTACAATAAAGCGTTAGAAATGACAGAGGTAGGATAGCCATATAGCAAAAATAACTGCTTCACGTACAACTTGCTGCCCATGTTTAACTGCAGTACTGTTTCTGTCTGTCATAAATTGATTTCAGTAGGTCAGTGATCCAGCCCAAACACTGTTAATACAGGGTTTACACTTTGACTTTCCGTCATTATGGTATCCTGTTTCTTAGGATAACACTGACATTGTCGAAAGAGGAAATTTGCCTTTTGCTTTAGCGAAAGCCAGTATTTTGCGGGGTTGTAGAGGAAGGAATCTTGAATTATACCCATTGAAAGAATTCACACACCTTGCTGGTGGGAAGTGATAAGAAGACGGTGACGATAAACCGTGACCTGTCAGCAAACCTACAAAATGCAGGACTTGCTCTGCTTAAAAAAGTCACTTTCCTGACCCCAGCCACAACAGAAGCGGATAAGAAGAAAACTTTTTTCCCACATGATTCAGAATTCATAATTTTCAGACATGGCTATTTCTGATACTGTTGCCTTTCACAACAGTGTCTGAAGGTGTTCAACATAGAATTTTAATAAAAGGCCTTCTGGTGGCACACTGTTTACTTTACAGGACCAGGGATTATTTCTCTGATGTTTCTGTGTGCTTATAGTTGTGGGTTTTTTTTATTTTTTCAGAAACAGTTTCAGGGTTGGTGTTACCAGTTCTCACTAAAGAAAGAGGATATCTTTAATGAATTGAAAAGCAATTATGAAAAATTATCTGTGTATTTAATGCTTTCTTTAATTTCATCATTTAACTTTCATTCCAAAGAAAAGCTGATTATTTTTTTAATCATAGTCTGATTATATTATTTCTTTAACTTTTGTTAAAATAAATCCAGTCAGTTTAGTCACCGTATAAAAATACATGTGTGTGAAACAAATATATAGAGAACCAAAAATACTCAGTATCGTAGAGAGGCTTTAGTTGTCTCTCAGTGAAAATACTGAGATCATGGTGAATGATTTCTTAATGAGTAGCACTTTCTCCTTTTCCTGCAAGTATGGTTAGCAGAGCAACTACAAAACTGTCTTTCTGCATGTGAGACGTAAGAGGGAGCTATCCTCTAAGAAAGAAGATTTTGGGTAGGTTTTTATCAAGTTCGAAATTTTGAAAAGGTATTTTGTGCCTTATACAAGCTGTGGTTTATGGCTATAGCCTTTGCTTTCCAAAGGACAACATAGCTCTCCGAATACTGTAGTCATTCATCTAAAAATATGTATCTACTTAACCTGTGTCTTTAACTTAACCCTTTAATTCCTTGATTTCAGATTATTTAAGAGATTGATATTTCAGGAGCACTGAACCTAACAAAGACAGAACTGAGAAATCTTAGTGGATTCCAATAGCCTTATGAAAGAAACCAAGGCAGTATTACTGAGTCTTAAGAAGATGCAAACTCCTGGTTGTTGCATGTACTCGTATTAGCCAAGATACTGTGAGTGCTTAATGCAATGCTGGAGATATTTTAAATCTGTATGAAGTGGCACAAAAGCAGAGTGTGACAGATAAAGGAGACAGGTTTATTTCAGACACTGAAATACATTCGTACTTCGTCTTAATTCCTGTATGTTTTGCTATCCAAGGAAGGGTTTGCTGTGTTGGAGCTGAATGCACCAAACTGCGTATTGAGTGTACTGTGACTGTCACGAAAACATTCATTTGTCCTGAGCTTTCATTTGGTTTAAAAGTTTGCCACAGGTCTCAGGTTTTGAATATTCAGTATTCAGTGACATACTCATATTTGGGTAATTCTACTTCAGAGCATATAGGAAAATACTTAGGAGCTGTGGATGAAAATCTGAGGGGAAAAAAATACAGATAAAGTGATGATAAAACTAATTTTCTCCATTGCAGGCATGCCCCTTTGTCATTGACATCTATGCAGAGAAATGCAAACCCAAAATTAAAGCCATGTATCTAGAGGCAGGGAGCTCACAACTCAACAGGGCTATTTGCAAGTCTGTTGTTAATAAAGGAGAGGCCAAAGTAATGGACGGCTGTGAAAACATAATTGTCTATACCTACAAAACGGGCAGGAGAATCACTTCTGTTATTGAAAATAAGGTATGGCATGAGACTTCTGTAAGGTACTTTGTGTAAATGCCTATTATTATTGTTCTTCTTCCCTCCTTGTGTCATTTTTGAGAATTAGATTTTCTGATATTTCTGATACCAAGTTTCTGCATCTGGTTCATTTAAAATAAAAAAAAAAAGTGCCTGATTCAAAGCTGTGTTTGACATATGACTCAGACTTCTAAAAGAATCTGGATCAGTGTTCTTGGAAAGGACAGCTTGTTATGAGGCAAGCAGTTTTAAGTATCATATAGAATCTGAGTATTTGTTTGCATTCACATTCCAATTTTTCAATATTTCAAAAATTACTGGAGACATAATATGTTTATAATGCCAGAAAACAAATACTAAGAACAGGAAATACAATTACAGAAAGAGCAAAGACTACAGCATTTACACTATTTAATATTTTCAGTGTGCATAAGAAAGTAAAGGATATGCATTGATTGTGTGTTAGAAGTGTATTACGGATGAATTGTTAACTGGCTAGTCTTACAGGTCTACTTTATTACTAATCCAAGCTAAGAATTGTAAATCCAAGCAAAAGTGGTTGATGAAAAGCAGGGATTTTAACCCTTTTTGCATAGATCGTAATGAACGTGCTGTTCATTCTCCGTTTCATTTATATCAGGAACTGGGAGTAAAAAAAAAAAGACGCTAAACTTAAGATGCTTTAAATCTTAAAAGATCACAGCAAGAAGTATATTTTTAAATGGACAAACATGCAAAAGGGGGTGGGCTGGTAGACTAATATTAGGACTGAATGCCG